>NC_140580.1:275318184-275605583 GCF_964204655.1 Triturus cristatus | reverse complement strand
AGGGAATGGGTATTGCTAGTAGTAAGGTTAAAAATCAAGGTAATGGCGCAGAACAGAGAGTTGTTGTGGTATGCATTCATATATGAGGCTTGGCATCTAAAGGCACCATAGGCTCATCATTGCGAATGTACGTGAGCCCCTCAATGACTTTTATGATGTCGACCCTATCATTTATGCTAACTGTGGTATTACAGACTTTTTACTGAATGAAGTCATCTACATAGATAATTAACCAGGGATCATTTTCTCAACAAACAGAAGTAGTGGATCCATAGGTTTTGCACTTGAAGCTAACTATACCTGGATTTACCCTGAAAGACATAATTGTACACCAATTCTGTCTCAGGACTTGGAGTCCATAGCATCACATTTTGTATCTCATTCATTATATCACAGTTTGTATACTTAGCTACCCAACCTCATCTCACCACAGACTGCCCTGCTCATGAGCGGCTGTGGGGAAAAAAGGGGATTTGTTTTAGCCATGACAGCTGTTGTTCAATAATTATGCCTACATATTATGCCCACAGTTCAATTATTGATTTTCAATGCAGTCTAATTGTTATATATTATGATGCTGAATTTCAGATTATCCAGTCAGTCAAGATGTTTCTGAATGCGCTGTCCAACTTCTCTGAGAAGATTGACTCTGCTGTTGCTGCAGATTCCACAGGGCGTGACAACAAATGTAATTTTAATAAGGATTGGAAGCTACTCTAGGAGACATCTTGAATGAAGGGTGGTGAAGCAAATCAAAGAAAAAGCAGTATGGCCATCAAAATAGATATGATGGACATTAGGGAGAACAAAGACATCCTTTATCAGTCAGGGAGGGCCAACAGGTGATAAACAAGAGAAAAAAGTGTGATTTTTAAAATATAGTGTATTTTATATTTCCAATCCATGTAAAGATAAACATCTATGGACCCTACCAAGGATTTACATTCCAGCTAAGGTAAACATTTTAAAAAATCACCTCAGCCCGCACTTTCACTTTTATCCATGGAGTACTTTTATCAAAGTATCAAAATATCTTCTTAATGCTCTCCATATTTCAAAATTAAAATTAATAAGAAGGTACTAACTAGGATAAGGGGAAAATTAAAAACTATTATCTGGATCAATCGAATTGTCCATTAAATATTTTCTACTCTATTCAAGAAAACATTTATGTCACCTAGTGGTGGTTGCCACGTGGTAGTTATAGTTAGGTCAGCTGTTCAATAGAAAAAGTGATTTTTTGTGTTACTAATAACTTTGACACTGTTGGACGAATCGCAAAATAACTTTCCAAAAAGGTGCTAATTTGTGACTAGTTTGTGCATGGAAAGTTTTGGAGTGATCTGTCAAGTGAGGGCCAAGATAAAAGGTCACAATTCCCAAAATCTCCATTCATTTTCCAAAGTCTACTTTAGACAAGGCTACAGCAAAAACTGCAGAATGGAATTACATCAAATTTGGCAGGAATCTAGATCTTGGTCCACAGATTGTGCTTTTTATGGTTTGATATAAATATTTTTTGAGAAATTAAGGTACAAAAATAATTATATATTTGGACTGTGGGTCTGCAAGATTCTCGAGAGACTCTTGTGCCAATTTAAAAATAGAGCATTGTGATTGGGCCAAGGAGCTTCATTTCCCTTGGGCCATCTCGATCCCACCAGAGTCAGACTCCCCCAGGAGCAAGCGCTCCGATTGTCTGCCAGCAACATGATAAAAATGTTGACAACAGCCATTATAGGACTCAAGGACTTAGTCCCCTGTTCTGAACAGGTTTATAAAAAAAAAGAAATGAGGGGGCAGGGTAGAGGTACCCCACCCCTTAGGCCCCATATAGGGGCCCTAAAAAGAACCACTTGGGCCAAAAAACAAGCAAAACAAAAATTGGCATGATCCTGTGAGATTTCAGTGGGATCGAAAAAAATATATAAACATGGCGGCCAGGGCTGCATTGTTTTAATAATGTAGGGGACATGCAGCCCCCCTTATCTAGCCTTTACACGCCCCAGGAAGCCCACCTCGAGCCAAAAACATAGTATATGGAGAGGTGGAAAGTGCAGCCCCCTCCTCAAGCCGCCAAAGGACCATGGGAACCCATCCCCCGGAGTGAAAACATTTAATACAGAGAGGGGGCAGCACAGCCCCCCTCCTCAAGCCACAACAGACCCAGGGGACCCCATCCTCCATGCCCGCTAAACTTTTGAGGAAGTAAGGGGACCATCACTGAAACATTCTTGGCCTCGGGGACCCCATCCTCGGGGCTTGCTCACTAGCTATGTGCCAGGGAGCTCAACCCCAGGACATAGCTGTATGGTATGGTAACCTATTTTTTTCAGTGAATTTCAAATGTTTTTTAAATGCTAATTTCTAACTATATCATCCCTGAAACCTATGTTTTTTCAGTGAATATCTAAGGTTTTTAAATGAAAATTTCTAACTATAACGTCCCTGAAACCTGTATTTTTTTTGAGTGAATTTCTAAGGTTTGTCAAATGCTAATTTCTAACTATGCCTACAGAGGTAGGACATGTTCCGAAAGAGGAAGAAAGGCACACAAGGAAGCAAGAGAAATGCAGAAAGAGGCAACAGAAGTCCAGAAAGAGGAAACAAGGTGCAGAAAGAAGCAAGAGATATGCAGGAAGAATCAACAGAGGTGCAGAAAGAGGCTTTGTTGCAAGGTCATCCTGTGCCCTGGGCACACCCCAACTTTTTGCTGACTGGTACTGGTAGTAACTGACTATGACTGACCCTGGGCTCTGCCTAACCAGGCCTGGAGCCAGTGCTATACTGAAAGACACTTAGAATACAGTGAAATCACTTGCATACACTAGGGTACACTATGGATTGGGGTACCCATGTGATTGGCATTACTTCCCCTGTAAGGCCCTAGTACATAGGGCAGGGGGATTAAAACTACCTCTAAGTCCCTAGGATATAATAGGGCATGGCAGTTTAGAGGCCAGCAGCCGTTTTCTGTACTTGCATGTGTGTACTGCTGAGCCTGAGGTCAGTTGAAATGTAGCTCTGTGTGTGCAGAAAGAGGCAAGAGAGGTGCAGAAAGAGGCAAAAGAGGTGCAGAAAGAGGGAAAAGTGTACGGAAAGAAGCATGAGAAGTGCAGAATGAAGCAACGGGGTGCAGAAAGAGGCAAGAGAAGTTCAGAAAGAGGGTGCAGAAACATGCAGAAGACTTGCAGAAAGAGGGAACATGGGTACAGAAAGAGAGAAGAGGGGAGCCAAAAGAGGCAATAGGGGTGCAGAAAGAAGGAAGAGCAGTGCAGTAAGAAACAACAGAGGTGCAGAAGGAGGCAAGAGGGATACAGAAAGAGGCAAAGGAAGAGCAGAAACAAGCAAAAGAGATGCAGAAAGAGGCTTGAGGGGCGCAGAAAATGGCAAGAGAGGTGCAATAAAGAGGGAAGAGAGGTGCACAAAGAGGAAGAAGGGTGCATAAAGAGGCAAGTGGGGTGCAGAAAGAAGCAAGAGAGGTGTAGAAAGAAGAAAGAGAAGTGCAGAAAGAACCAACAGAGGTGCAGAAAGAGGCAAGAGGGGTGCAGAAAGAGGCAAGAGAGTTGCAAAAACAGGCAAACAGTGCAGAAATAGGGAACAGGGGTGCACACAGAGGCAAGAGAGGTACAGAAATAACCAACAAAAATGCAGAAAGAGGCAAGAGGGTGTAGAAATGTGCAAGAGAGTAGCAGATAGTAGAAAGAGCAGTACACAAAGAACCAAGAGAGGTGCAGAAAGAGGCAAGAGGGGTGCAGAAAGAGGCAAGAGAAGTACAGAAAGAGGCAAGAGAAGTACAGAAAAAAGCAAAAGAGGCAAGAGGGGTGTAGAACGAGGGAAGAGGGGAGCAGAAAGAGGCAAGAGAGGTGCACACAGGCACGAGATGCAGAACTTTGTAAGAGGGTGCAGAAAGAAGCAAGAGAAGTGCAGAAAGAGGGGTCAGAGGTGTAGAAAGAGGCAAGAGGGGTGCAGACAGAGACAAGAGAAGAGCAGAAAGAGGGAAGATGGGTGCAGAAAGAGGCAAGAGGGTGCAGAAAGAGGCAAGAGGGTACAGAAAAACCAAGTGCAATACAGAAACAACCAAGAGAGGTGCAGAACGAGGTAAGAGGGGTACAGAAAAAGGCAAGAGAGATACAGAAAGAAGGCACATAGGTACAGAAAGAGACAAAATAACTGTAGAAAGAAGCAAGAGAGTTGCAGAAACAGGCAAGAAATGTGCAGAAAGAGGGGACAGCGGTGCAGAACGAGGTAAGAGAGGTATAGAAAGAGGGAAGAAGGGTACAGAAAGAGGCAAGAACGGTATGGAAAGAAGCAACAGAAGTGCAAAAGAAGCAAGAGAAGAGCAGAAAGAAGCAACAGAGGTGCAGAAAGAGGGACAAAGGGTGCAGAAAGAAGGAAGAGATGTGCAGAAAGAGGCAAGTGAGATGCAGAAAGTGAAAACAGGGGTACAGAAAGAAGCAAGACAGGTGCAGAAAGAAGCAAGACAGGTGCAGAAAGAAGCAAGTGATGTGGTGCAGAAGGAGGCAGGTGAACTGCAAAAAGAGGCAAGAGAGTTACAGAAACAGGCAAAAGGGGTACAGAAAGAGTAAACAGGTGGTCAGACTGAGAAAAGAGAGGTGCAGAAAGAGGCAAAAGAGGTGCAGAAAGAGGGAAAAGTGTACGGAAAGAAGCATGAGAAGTGCAGAATGAAGCAACGGGGTGCAGAAAGAGGCAAGAGAAGTTCAGAAAGAGGGTGCAGGAACATGCAGAAGACTTGCAGAAAGAGGGAACATGGGTACAGAAAGAGAGAAGAGAGGAGCCAAAAGAGGCAATAGGGGTGCAGAAAGAAGGAAGAGCAGTGCAGTAAGAAACAACAGAGGTGCAGAGGGAGGCAAGAGGGATACAGAAAGAGGCAAAAGAAGAGCAGAAACAAGCAAAAGAGATGCAGAAAGAGGCTTGAGGGGCGCAGAAAATGGCAAGAGAGGTGCAATAAAGAGGGAAGAGAGGTGCACAAAGAGGAAGAAGGGTGCATAAAGAGGCAAGTGGGGTGCAGAAAGAAGCAAGAGAGGTGTAGAAAGAAGAAAGGGAAGTGCAGAAAGAACCAACAGAGGTGCAGAAAGAGGCAAGAGGGGTGCAGAAAGAGGCAAGAGCAGTGCAGAAAGAACCAAGAGATATGCAGGAAAAGATAAGAAGGGTGCATAAAGAGGCAAGAGAAGTGTAGAAAGAAGCAAGAGAGTTGCAAAAACAGGCAAACAGTGCAGAAATAGGGAACAGGGGTGCACACAGAGGCAAGAGAGGTACAGAAATAACCAACAGAAATGCAGAAAGAGGCAAGAGGGTGTAGAAATGTGCAAGAGAGTAGCAGATAGTAGAAAGAGCAGTACACAAAGAACCAAGAGAGGTGCAGAAAGAGGCAAGAGGGGTGCAGAAAGAGGCAAGAGAAGTACAGAAAGAGGCAAGAGAAGTACAGAAAAAAGCAAAAGAGGCAAGAGGGGTGTAGAACGAGGGAAGAGGGGAGCAGAAAGAGGCAAGAGAGGTGCACACAGGCACGAGATGCAGAACTTTGTAAGAGGGTGCAGAAAGAAGCAAGAGAAGTGCAGAAAGAGGGATCAGAGGTGTAGAAAGAGGCAAGAGGGGTGCAGACAGAGACAAGAGAAGAGCAGAAAGAGGGAAGATGGGTGCAGAAAGAGGCAAGAGGGTGCAGAAAGAGGCAAGAGGGTACAGAAAAACCAAGTGCAATACAGAAACAACCAAGAGAGGTGCAGAACGAGGTAAGAGGGGTACAGAAAAAGGCAAGAGAGATACAGAAAGAAGGCACAGAAAGAGACAAAATAACTGTAGAAAGAAGCAAGAGAGTTGCAGAAACAGGCAAGAAATGTGCAGAAAGAGGGGACAGCGGTGCAGAACGAGGTAAGAGAGGTATAGAAAGAGGGAAGAAGGGTACAGAAAGAGGCAAGAACGGTATGGAAAGAAGCAACAGAAGTGCAAAAGAAGCAAGAGAAGAGCAGAAAGAAGCAACAGAGGTGCAGAAAGAGGGACAAAGGGTGCAGAAAGAAGGAAGAGATGTGCAGAAAGAGGCAAGTGAGATGCAGAAAGTGACAACAGGGGTGCAGAAAGAAGCAAGACAGGTGCAGAAAGAAGCAAGACAGGTGCAGAAAGAAGCAAGTGATGTGGTGCAGAAGGAGGCAGATGAACTGCAAAAAGAGGCAAGAGAGTTACAGAAACAGGCAAAAGGGGTACAGAAAGAGTAAACAGGTGGTCAGACTGAGAAAAGAGAGGTGCAGAAAGAGGGACGAGGGGTGTAGAAAAAGGCAAGAGGGGTACAGAACGAGGCAAGTAAAGTGCAGAATGAAGTAAAAGAGGTGCAGAAAGAACTGACAGAGGTGCAAAAAGACGCAAGAGGGGTGCAGAAAGGGTAAGAAGAGGTGCACAAAGAGGCAAGAGGGTTTCAGAAAAAGGCAGGAGGGGTGCAGAAAGAAGGAAGAGAACTGCAGAAAGAAGCAACAGAGGTGCTGAAAGAGGCACAAAGGGTGCAGAAAGAGAAAAGAGAGGTGCAGAAAGAAGCAACAGAGGTACAGAAAGAGGCACGAGTGGGGCACAAAGAGGGAAGAGAGGTGTAGGTTGAGGTAAGAGAGTTCCACAAAAAGGGAAGAGAGGTGCAGAAACAGGCAAAAGGGGTGCACAAAGAAACAAGTGAGGTGCAAAAAGAGGCAAGAGATGTAGAAAGAGGCAAGAGAGGTGCAGAGAGAGGGAAGAGGGTTGCAGAAAGAGGCAAGAGAATTGCTGAAAGAAGCAACAGAGTTGTAGAAAGAAGCAAGAGAAGTACAGAAAAAGGCAGGCGAAATGTAGAAAGAGGCAAGAGAGGTGCAGAAACAGGCAGGAGAGGTACACAAAGAGGGAACAGGGGTGCAGAAAGAGGCAAGAGGGGTACAGGAAGAAGCCAGTGGGGTACAGAAAGAGGCAACAGAGGTGCAGAAAGAGGCAAGAGATGTGCAGAAAGAGGCAAGAGAGGTGCAGAAAGTGGAAGAGATGAGCAGAAAGAGGCAAAAGAAGTGCAGAAAAAAGAAGCAACAGAAATGCAGAAAGTGGCAAGAGAGGCGCAGAAAGAAGCAAGAGTGGTTTGCACAACATTAGTACCAATTTAACACCCACATTTAGCAATAAGTAACTGGTGACCATTCTATGTTTGCACAGGGCCTTCCACCACGCTGTAACACTTGTCGCTGCATTTTTGGTAACGTTTGAGCCATTTGAGCTAGAAACAAGGCTTTTTTGTTCAAATCTGCAGATTAGGTAGCAGATGATGGATTATGTGGCTAATGCGGAAAATGTATAATTGTGAGAAAGTTGGTGCAGCCAAACAGTTGCTTAATTCCACTGGCCATGCTCATACCTCTGACTAGGTCCAGAAGTGCTCCTCAGTGATTTCTTCTTTTTTTGTCTCATAGAGTTCATAATTTAGTTTCTATGGAAACAAGGAAGACTAAACCTGAGGTTACCACTCCACAACACAGACTACCATACCACATAATTACTCTCCATAACACATAATCCCACTCTACATTATTCCTATACACTAAATACCACATACTTTCTATCCACAAAATTTCACTGCACAACATACCACATAACTCCACTACATACTAAGTACTTACACTCCACTCCAAAAAACATTAGTTAAAAACTTTTAAATTTACAATGCCAGTAGCTCTAACTCTGGCAAATGCGAGACCTATAACATTACAAATGCTTCTTTAACTGGTAGTCAAGTTTGCAGAGTGGTTGAGAAAGGGGGCTGGGCCTCCAACCAGCACTCAGGAATTCCGCTGCATAGGACTTACAGGAGGTACCAGATGGTCTTCTTAGCCCCCAATGTCCTTTAGGAGTAAGGTGGACTTCATCCCCCAACCAGTACTCTGCCAGGAGGCGCTTTTGCAGAGTGGTGGAGAAAGGGGAGCATGGCCTCCGAAAACCTCTTAGCGATCCCAATGTGTGGAACTTAGTTGAGGTAAAAGGAGAGATAGATGGCCCCCGAGGATACCCTTGGGGGCCAACTACCCCTCCAATTACCTCCAGTAAGTCCCACACTGGAGCATTTCTAAATTCTTCTAGCAGGCCATGCCCCCTTCCCCCACCACTCTGCAAACACTCTCCCTGGCACGCTATTGCATAGGGATTAAAGTCCACTTCGCTGCTGGGGGTCCTTACGGACCAACTAGCCTACCTGTTATCACCACTAAGCCCCGCACAGTGGGATTGCTGAGAGTTGGACACAGGCCACGCCCCTTTTGTCCACCACTCAGCAAACACACCTCCTAGAGTGCTCTTGGTTGGGGGGAAGTCCCCTTGCCTTTTGAGGGTCCCTGGGGGTCAACTAGCCCTCCTGTTACCACCAGTAAGCCCCACACAGCTGGATTGCTGAGAGTGGTCCGAGGCCATGCCCCCCTTTTTTCACCTCTCTGTAAATGCGCTGCCTGGTGCACTGCTGCTCAGGATGAAGTCCACTTTAGTCTTTAGGCCCTCAGAACACAAGAGGACCTCATCGCCCCACCAGCAGTGCTCCAAGAGGCGCGTTTGCAGAGTGGTGTAAAAAGGGGCTTGGCCTCCGACCACCTCTCAGCAATCCCACTGTGTGGGGCTTACGGAGGTACCTGGTGAGCTAGTTGGCCCCCAGAAACCCTCAGTATTCAAGCAGACTTGATCCCCCAACTGAGAACACACCAGGAGGTGCATTTGCAGAGTGGTACATGGAGCGGGCGGTGCCGCTGGCAAACTGATGGCTTTTCTTTTTTTTGTTTTTATTAGAAGGGGGCTTTGTGGGCCCCCTCCTCTTAATATTTTTGGGGCCCTGGGGACCCCATCCCCCAGGGCCTAGCCAGCCTTTTCTTTTCTTTTTTATTTTGGAGGTTGGGCACGCGGCCCCTGTCCTGAGGCCTTTATCAACCCGGGGGCCCCATCCCCCGGGCAATAGCCTTTTTAAAAAATGTATTAAATATTCACAAGGGGCCGCGTGGCCCCCTCTTCCCTGGGCCATTTCTGGCCCCTGGGACCTCATGCCCCGGGTCGTGGCCAGTTTTACATTTATTTTTTATTTTGGAGGGGGCCGCATGGCAGCTTCCCTTGTCCAAAAGCAATTCTGCTCCCGCTTCCAAGAAGCAAAGCAGTGTATGGCAGGGTTGGTGCCGTGCTCCCGCCCTGCCATGGCAAATGGCAATGTCCCGGGGGTGGGCACCCTGGGACATTGCAGGAGCCAGTCCTGGGGGTGGCAGTAACCAGGGCCATCGAGGGCTCCAGGAGGGGGGGCTGCGTGGCCCCCCTCCCAACTGATTTAAGCCCCAGGGAGGTGGTGGTCCCCAGGGCCCGCAATGGACCCTTGTATTTAAATAATTAGTGCCCTGGGGAGGTGGTGGTCCCAGGGCTTGAGCCCCCACACTTTGTTTTTCTAAGTAGCCACGGGAGGTGATGGTCCCCAGGGCCCGCGAGGCCCCCCGACCTTAACAAATGGTAGCCCCGGGGAGGTGGCGGTCCCCAGGGATTGGGGGCCAACATGGCCCCTCACCCTAAAATGTAAATGCCCAGGGAGGTGGCGGTCCATGGGGCAGCGGGGGAGCCGCCTGCCCCCGCTTATGATTAACTAAGTCCTGGTAAGATGGCAGTCCCCGGGGCTGCGGGGGCTCCCGCGGACCCCTGCTTATTAATTGGACATTGCTCCTGGCCCATCTGGGGGCTTAAGAAAAATGAAGCACATTTTCTTTTTTTTTTCCGGCCACATTTTTGCACCCAGCACGAATTCGGCTGATTTCAACCCCCTGAGCAGCCCTAGTGGGTAAGGGTGAGAAAAAAACTGTTGGAAAATATCCCGTGACTCTCATGTAAGGTGGAACATCGGTATTTACGAAGCATTGTTTTTTCAAAGATGTCAGATCAAGACTGAATTAGCAGTAATGAACTTTGGACAGATTACATACTTGTCAAATTGTTATGTTGATTATGAAAACTTTTTTGGATTCAAAATGTCTCTTTGAGACACATGCAAAATTAGTGTAGAAACATGGAAGATTCACAACGTGCTTAGGGGCATTGTGGGAGATGTAGTGGTCTTGGGAGATTTGGGAAAGCAACGGGCGTTTCAGTAGGAAATCACGTGGCATAAGTAAATGGTCACATGGGCTGCACACCAGGTTTAAATTTGGGTAGAGGTTAAAAGATAGGGAATAATTTGTTTCCAGATGGTGAGATAAGGACGGTTGCCGTTTAGCAGGTACGCACAGAGGGTGAATTGTAGCAGGATGGTAACGAAGCACAGTCACTGTCATGTGCAGAGGGGAGTTACGGATTTAAGAGCTATGAATATGAATGAAAGGTGTTTTCACGGGGGAGGAAAGGAAACAGGGAGTAGAAAAGGGAATACACAGTGAAAGGGTTTCAAAATGAGGGGAAAGAATGAAGAGTTTGGGTGTTGTGTTGCAGCCACAATGGTTTAATGTATGAGATTTTCGAACGGTTGAAATCTAGTAAGGAGAAAAAGTGTTGCGCGAAATAACAGGGGATCATGTTATTTTTAAGGGTCATTCTGTTTCAATGGCATTGTATTGTATTGTATTGTATGTATAGAGTATTTATAAAGCGCAGCAATCACCCAACGGGCATCTCGGCGCTACAGTACATGATACAAAAATATGCGGATAAGGGGGAACAGAAAGAGCAAATAATGCCAAAGGAATTATTGAGCTCTAGGGAACAACCATGTCTTAAGTTTCCTCCTGAACTGCAGAAGGTCATGCGACTGTCTGAGTTCCAGGGGAAGGCCATTCCAGAGCTTAGCTGCAGCAAAGCTAAAAGCTCTGCCCCTTGACTTGACTTTCCGGACCTTTGGAATTTTTACCAAGTAGGCAGTAGCAGAACGGAGACACCTGGTGGGTACATACCACGTAAAAATTTTCTGAAGGGGTCTGGGTCCTTGTCCATGCAGGGCCTTAAAAACCAGGCAAAGGGATTTAAACTGGATCCTCTGCTTTAGCGGTAGCCAGTGAAGCTCAGCAAGAGCCAACGAACCTGATGACCGACGTGGTTTCATCAGTGCCAATTTGGCCGCCATAGTCTGTATTCTCTGGAGACGTTCAGTCAAAAATTCAGGGGCGTCCAACAGTAGAGCATTACAGTAATCTAGTCTACTGAGGATAATACCACCAGTATTATCCTGGCATGTGTCAATTAAGGAGGAATGGAGGACAATGTAACAGTTTAAGATTTTTTCACATAAGATATACGAAATATATTATGGAGGATATTTTGTAATGTCTGTCTTATTGTTAATTACAGTACCCCTGACGAAGGGCCTACCAAGGCCCGAAATGCATTGGGTTAATAAACGGCTTCTGATGAATACAGCGCTTGTACGTGTTCTGAATTAGAGGTTCGGATGGCCCATTTTGAACATGAGAAACCTAAGGAAATGGCTTTCGTTGCATGACGGTCTTACAAAGTTCCAAGAGTTAAAAGAGTGAAAAGTGATTCGAGTAATACAGGAGTAAAATGGCTTGAACAGTTAGCAAGAATACGCAAACGCAGCATTAGCAGTACCACTGGATACGGGGTGAAAAGTCGCCCCGATATGGTGTGATTATGTTTCAACGTGCAGTTTGGGCTAAGCACGTCACCAGTGAAAATGCACGCTACAATGATTTCTAATTCAAACAAAGACGAAGTTATTCATAACTAAGGTGTGCAATCCATCTCAAACCAGTTGTACGGGTGTTTCTACCCTGCCCCCTTTTCTTGTTTTATACATTTTTTCAACAGTTTTCTTGTGACTCGTTTACTGAGTCACAAGATGGCTGCCAATACATTCTGGTTTGGAGTGTTGGCAGCCAATCAGAATGAAGCTCATGCTCAGGAGGATTCACAAATCCTCCTCTGTGCTCAGATATCTATATTTTTATTTCTTGACTTTCTCATCAACTACTGAACGGATTTACACCATTTGAAAAAAAGGGCGCTTTCTGTACAAAGACCTACCTTTTTGCCACATTTGGTGTAATTCCGTTCAGCAGTTCGGGCTGTAGCTTTGTCTAAAGTTCCTATGGAAATGAACACGGGGAAAACGCGTTTTGGGAGCCCCCTTTTTTGTTGGCCGCCGCTTGACGAATCACCCCGAAACTTCCAACACAGAAGCTGACCTAAGCGAACCATTAGTTTTGAAAACTTTTACGAAGATTAGGTAAACGGCGCCAAAGATATTGGCAAAAGAAAAACGCTTTTTGAATAGAAACAAGGCCCTAACTATAACTACCTAGGATATATATATATATATATATATTATCTACTGGCGGTCGCCAGTAGATAGTTATAGTTAGGACCGTGTTTCCATAGGAAATCCGCAACATTCTATTTGGAATAACTTTGGCGCCGGTTGACGAATCCTCGTGAAATTTTCAAAATAGGTGGGGCGCTCTGCTCTGCTCCTTCCCTGAAAGTCTCAGGGGGATTCGTCAAGCGGGGGCTGAGAAAAAGGGGGGTCCCAAAACGTGTTTTCCCCATGCATGTTTCCATAGGACCTTTAGTCCAAGCTACAGCCCGAACGGCTGAACAGAATTACTTGAAATTTGGCAGAGAGGTAGTCCTCAGGTCAGGGATGTGCCTTTTGCAGGTCTGGTGTAAATCTGTTCAGTATTTCCAGAGAAAATTGCATTTAAATCAATATATATATCTATAGGCGCGCTCCGTGCGCGTACGGTAAAATGTACCGTACGCGCACGCTGCCGTGCGCGAGCGCGATTCTGATTGGTTGTTAGATCTTAGTAAACATTCGAATCGGTCGAAACTAGGAAGTGTCGGCCGCCATTTTGTCTCTCGCAGTCTGAGGGGGTGAAAAACAAAGGTGGAGAACGTGAAAAGGGGGCAGGGTGGACAGTTCCTGACCCCCTAGCCTTGGTCAGGGGGTCCCAGAAGGACCCCCAAGGGCCAAAATTTCTTTTAATTTTTTTTTGAAAAATCGCGGAGTGCGCGTAGCGTGCCCATACGGTAGAAATGGAAAAATTCCGCGAAATGCGTGACGTCGGCGCTCGGTGCGTGAAGCGCACCGAGCGCCCACAGCGCGCGCACGTTGCGCGAAGCGCACCGTGCGCGTACGGTACGCGCACGGTGAAAAACCTTAAAAAAATAAATACATAACTTAGCATTTAAAAAAACGTACAAATTCACTGAAAAAACCATAGGTTTAACACACATTATAGTTAGGAATTAGCATTTAAAAAACCTTGCAAATTCATTTAAAAAACCATAGGTTTCACACGTTATAGTTAGCTGGACAGTTCACTCATGAAAAACCATTGAAATTCTCCCGTTATAGTTAGTGCAGGCAACTATAACTCACGCAACCGCAATCCTCTGCTGATGACGTCAGATATTACATCACTGATGACATATGTGTCTTTCTGAAAAAAATATATTTGTAATATATGTATAGCAAAAGATTAATGGAAGAAGACATGGGTAAATAGGTGTCTAAATACAGTGATGTAATATCTGACGTCATCAGCAGAGGATTGCGGTCGCGTGAGTTATAGTTGCCTGCACTAACTATAACGGGGGAATTTCAATGGTTTTTCACGAGTGAAATGTCCAGCTAACTATAACATGTGTGAAACCTGTGGTTTTTTAAGTGAATTTGCAAGGTTTTTTAAATGCTAATTCGTAACTATAACGTGTGTTAAACCTATGGTTTTTTCAGTGTATATATATATATATATATATATATATATATATATATATATATATGTATGTATGTATGTATATTATCTACTGGCGGTCGCCAATAGATAGTTATAGTTAGGACCGAGTTTCCATAGGAAATCTGAAAATTCTATTTTGAATAACTTTGGCGCCGGTTGACGAATCCTCGCAAAATTTTCAAAACTAATTGGGCGCTCCGTTCAGCTCCTACCCTGAAAGTCTCGGGGTGATTCGTCAAGCGGGGGCCGAGAAAAAAGGGGGGGTCCCAAAACGCGTTTTCCCCATGCATTTTTCCATAGGACCTTTAGTCGAAGGTACAGCCCGAACGGCTGAACAGAATTACTTGAAATTTGGCAGAGAGGTAGTCCTCAGGTCAGGGAAGTGCCTTTTGCAGGTCTGGTGTCAATCTGTTCAGTAGTTCCTGAGAAAATAGCATTTAAAAGCATATAAATATCTATAAGCGTGCACCGTGCGCGCACCGTGCGAGCACCCTAACGTGTGCGAGCGTAATTCTGATTGGTGGTTACATGTTAGTCAACGTTCGAATCGGTCAAAATCAGGAAGTGTCGGCCGCCATTTTGTTTGTTTTCAGTGCAAGAGTGAAAAAGGAAGGTGGCGAACGTGAAAAGGGGGCAGGGTAGAGAGTTCCTGACCCGCTAGCCTTTGTCAGGGGGTCCCTGAAGGACCCCGAAGGCAGAAATATTTTTTTCAATTTTTTTTTCTAAAAATCACGGGGGAGCGCGAACGGTGAAAAAAAAATATATATATAAAAAATAATAATACAGAAATAAATTAGCATTTAAAAAACCGTACAAATTCACTGAAAAAAGCATAGGTTTCACACACGTTATAGTTAGGAATTAGCATTTAAAAAACCTTGCAAATTCACTTAAAAAACCATAGGTTTCACACATGTTATAGTTAGGTGGATATTTCACTCGTAAAAAACCAATGAAATTCCCCCATTATACTAGTTCAGATAACTATAACTCGCGCGACCGCCACTCTATCACAAGGATAATGTCATCAGTGATGTCATGAGTGATGCCATTGACCATGTCATGAGTGATGTAATATGTGACATCATGAGCAGTGGATTGCGGGCGCACGAGTTATAGTTATCTGAACTAACTATAACGGGGGAATTTCATTGGTTTTTTACGAGTGAAATATCCACCTAACTATAACATCTGTGAAACCTATGGTTTTTTAAGTGAATATAATATATGTATATATATCCTTAAACAAATTTTGCAATGAAATGCGCTCTCAGTAACAAAGTATCCACCAGGTTTTCATAATCCAAGGGTGTTTATTCACTTACAACATGTTTTGGCATACACGGAAGCCTTGTTCACGTAAATGAATGTGCTTGAAAACAAAACTGATAAAGCATTGGGCAAGTGCTGGACACAGACGAAGGACTAAAATTGAGTGCTTTTTGTCAAAATGCATGGCAGACATATTGTAGTATATGATAAACATGTGGAAGTTGATAGCTCATACATGCATGCAGATCGTAAAGTTAGACCAATGGTGTCACAGGAGAAACATAATGAGAAGTTAAAATCATGCGAGCAATAAAATCTCCATGTTGCCTCAGGTGAAAAATTAATGATAAAAGTAAAGTAAAGACTCATGTGACATTGAAATTCGTCAATGTAATCCCACAAATGTTACGGGGTACCCACGTCCATGTGACTCCCAGCGTTGTATGTGACACAAGGGCAAATATGTTTGTAATGTAAACATGATGATGTAAGGATAAGGTTGCTCCTGCAGGCATAATGTCTGAAATGGTGCCACACATCAGAGACAATGACCTTGAATCCTGAGGGTCTCTGGGGGCCAACTACTCCACCAGTTACCTCCAGCAAGTGCCAGGGAGCTGCGTTGCAGAGAGGTGGTCCTAGGCAAGTCCCCTTTTCACACCACTCTGCAACGCAGCTCTTTGGCACTTACTGGAGGTAGCTGGTGGGCTAGTTGACCTCAAGGGACCCTCAGGACTCAAGGGGACTTAATCCCCCAATTTACAATGCACCAGGAGGTGCGTTTGCACAGTGGTGCAGGGAGGGGGCATGGCCTGATGTGAAAAGTGGTGCATTTTAAATTGGGGGATTAAGTCCCCTTGAATCCCGTGTGTCCCTGGGGGTCAACTAGCTCACCAGGTACCTCCAGTATGCGCCAGGGAGCTGCTTGCTGAGACGTTTTCAGAGGCCACGCCCTCTTTTACACCTCTCTGCAACGCAGCTCTGTGGCGCTTACTGGAGGTACCTGGTGGGCAAGTTGTCCCCCAGGGACCATCAGGACTCAAGGGGAATTTATCCCACAACTTAAAACGCGCCTGGCGGTGCGTTTGCACAATGGTGAAGCGAGGGGGCGGGGCCTGACATAATAACTGTGCAAATGCACCCGCTGGCACATTGTAAATTGGGGGATTAAGTCCCCTTCAATCCTGAGGATCCCTGGGGGCCAACTAGCCCACCAGGTACATCCAGTATGCGCCAGGGAGCTGGGTTGCAGAGAGGTGTTGAGAGGCCATGCCTCTTTTTACACCTCTCCGCAACGCATCTCTGTGGTGCTTACTGGAGGTAGCTGGTGGGCTAGTAGGCCCCCAGGGACCCTCAGGACTCAAGGGGATTTAATCCCCCAATTTACAATGTTCCAAGGGGCGCGTTTGCACAGTGGTGCAGGGAGGGGGCGTGGCCTGATGTGACAAGTGTGCAAACACGCCCTGTGGTGCGTTTTAAGTTGGGCGATTAAGTCCCCTTGAATCCTGATAGTCCCTGGGGGCCTACTAGCCCACCAGGTACCTCCAGTATGTGCCAGGGAGCTGCGTTGCAGAGGGCTGTTGAGATGCCACGCCCCTTTTTACACCTCTCTGCAACGCAGCTCTGTGGCGCTAACTGGAGGTACCTGGTGGGCTAGTTGGTCCCCAGGGACCATCAGGACTCAAGTGGAATTAATCCCCCAGGGGGCGCGATGGCACAGTGGTGAAGGGAGGGGGCGGGGTTGATATAGAAGGTGTGCATACGCACCCCCTGGCACGTTGTAGATTGGGGGATGAAGTCCAATTCAATCCTGAGGGTCCCTGGGGGCAAACTAGCCCACCAGGTACTTCCAGTATGCGCCAGGGAGATGCGTGGCAGAGAGGTGTTGAGAGGCCACACCCCTTTTTACACCTCTCTGCAATGCAGCTCTGTGGCACTTACTGGAGGTAGCTGGTGGGATAGTTGGCCCCCAGGGACCCTCAGGACTCAAGGGGATTAAATCCCCCAATTTACAACGCTCCAGGGGGCACGTTTGCACAGTGGTGCAGGGAGGGGGCGTGGCCTGATGTGACAAGTGTGCAAACGCGCCCTGTGGAACGTTTAAAGTTGGGGGATTAAGTCCCCTTGAATCCTGAGGGTCCCTGGGGGCAAACTAGCCCAGCAGGTACTTCCAGTATGCACCAGGGAGATACGTGGCAGAGAGGTGTTGAGAGGCCACGCCCCCTTTTTACACCACTCTGCAACGCAGCTCTGTGGTGCTTACTGGAGGTCGCTGATGGGCTAGTGGCCCCCAGGGACCCTCAGGACTCAAGGGGACTTAATCCCCCAATTTACAATGCATCAGGGTGTGTGTTTGCACAGTGGTGCAGGGAGGGGGCGTGGCCTGATGTGACATGTGTGTACTTATGCAATCAGTCTGCCAAAACTCAAGCACTTATAAATTCACCATGCACTCTCCTTGGAGCACTCTAATCATCCAGTCACTACCCATGTACTCATGCAATGACCCAGGCACTAACACATGCACTGCTACAATCCCCTGATCACTACTGATGCAGTCCAGCCATCTCCTTGTCACTACCCATGCACTCCTCCAGTCACCCAGCGAGCACCATGTACTTATCCAATCACTCTGCCAAAACCCAAGCACTTATAAAATCACCATGCACTGTCCTTGCAGCACTCTAATCATCCACTCAGTACCCTTGTACTCATGCAATGACCCAGGCACTAACTCATGGCAAATACAGAGGAGTTCATGCTAATCACAGCGGTACCCCAACGCATAGTGTTACCTAGTGTATGTAGGTGTTTTCACTGTATTCTAAGTATCTTTTAGGATAGCACTGGCTCCGGTCCTGGTTAGTCAGTTACCACCAGTACCCGTCAGTAAAATGTTGGGGGCAAAGGAGGACTTTCTGCTCCTCTGTTGGTTCTTTCTGCACATCTCTTGCTTCATCCTGCACTTTTGTTTGTCTTTCTGGACTTCTGTTGACTCTTTCAGCATTTGTCTTGCTTCTTTCTTCGCTTTTCTTCCTCTTTCTTTACATGTCCTACCTTTGTAGGCATAGTTGGAAATTAACATTTAAAAAAACAATTGAAATTCACTGAAAAAACCATTAGTTTCAGGCACGTTATAGTTAGAAATTAGCATTTAAAAAACCATTGACATTCACTGAAAAAAACCATAGGTTTCAGGCACGTTATAGTTAGAAATTAGCATTTAAAAAACATTAGAAATTCACTGAAAAAAACGTAGGTTTCAAGGACGTTATAGTTAGTTGAACATTTCACTCTTACAAAACAATAGAAATTCCCATGGTATAGTTAGTTCAGCTAACTATAACTCGCGCCCCCGCAATGCACTGCTGATGATGTCACATATTATATCATTCATGACATGGTCAGTGATATCACTGATGACATTTCAAATGACATCACTGATGACATCATCCACGTCAAAATCTGATGCACCTCCTCACACTCTAATATAACCTTTGATACACCCACTGTAAAATACAGACTACCATTCTCGAAACCATCGACACACCAATACCAATTACTACATACGCACTTACTGATTCCTAGGTCTACACACACATCCACTCATTCACCCATACAATCACTCATACATACAGTCACTCATCAATACAACACTATCATATACACTCATACACCTATACAGACACTCACCCACTGCCACTCATCCATCGAGTTATTCACACACCTAGTCAGTCATGCAAAGAATCAATCACACTCCCATTTCCTCAGCTATACAGTTATATACACAACACCTCACTTATTAAAACATATACTAACACATACTTACTCTCTCATACAATCACTGATACCGGTACACACTCATCCATACTGCCACTCTCACAATCACGGACTCTCACATATAGTCATTTATATAATCCAACTCTCACATACACTACCTTTTACATATGTAGTTAATTAGACATGTACCACTGAGACATCCAATCTCTCACTAACACACCCAAACACACACTCACTGACCCATACAGCTGTTTCCACATGCACTCTTGAATCCATACACCCAGTGAATCACCCACTCACACACTTAGTCTCCCATACAAATACTCAGGCAACCAATCAATAACCAATATAGACACTCATGTAGCTACTGACCAACACATGCAGTAGCTCACACAACAACAGACATACTGATACACACATTCAGATACTATAGTTACTAACCCATGCATTCAGTAAGACACATTTAATCACTCACTTATACAATAAGTCACGCACCTAGTAAATCCTTCATCCAGACACTTATACACCCACTCATTCTTCAATACACCTTGGCATATATATAAAACCTATTTAAATTTTACAGAAACACACAGTCACTGGATGATGTCATCAGTTATGTCATCAGTGATGTCATTTGAGATGTCATCAGTGATGTCATCAGTGATGTCACTGACATGTCATGAATTATGTAATATGTGACGTCATCAGCAGTGCATTGCGGGGGCGTGAGTTATAGTTAGCTGAACCAACTAACAGGGGAATTTCTATGGTTTTGTACGAGAGATATGTCCAACTAACAATAATGTCCCTGAAACCTATGGTTACTTCCAGTATGCACCAGGGAGCTGCATTGCAGAGAGGTGTTGAGAGGCCACACCCCTTTTTACACCTCTCTGCAACGCAGCTCTGTGGCACTTACTGGAGGTAGCTGGTGGGATAGTTGGCCCCCAGGGACCCTCAGGACTCAAGGGGATTAAGTATGAAGTATGAAGTGCATTATAACTCTGTCGACACTCAAACTGCTCACAGGAAAGGCTTTAAGCATAGGATTATGCCTGCCCCACTAATTACTGCACATAAAACATCACTCATGACATGTTCTATGACATCATTGATACTATCATTGCAACATCTGAATTACATCATTGATGACAAAACTATGCATGCCGGGGCTTGACTTGAGATAACTGTAACTAGTGTATCACCTTAACATTCATCTATATATATATATATATATATATTCATACATATATATATTACCAGTAGGTAGTTATAGTTAGAATCTAATTTCCATAGGAAAAGCATTTTTTGATTTGCTAATAACTTTTGCGTCGTTAGACAAATCTTTGTGAAATTCTCCAAAACAAAAGTCTATCCAGGTCAGCTCCTATCCTGAAAGTTTGGGGGTGATTTGTCAAGCGAGGGCTGAGAAAAAAGGGGGTCCCAAAACATGTTTTCCCCATGGTAATTTCCATAGGAAATTTTGCTACAGCCAGAACTGCTGAACGGAATTACTCCAAATTTGACAGAAAGGTAGAGCTTGGTTCAGAAAGTGACCTTTTTTTAAAATGGTGTAAATCCGTTCAGTTGTTTTTGAGAAATTCAAAAAATAAGAGCCAAAAATTCAATTTCCCATAGGAAACTTTGTGCAAGGCTACAGCTGAAACTACTGAACGCAATTACCCCAAATTTGGCACAAAGGTAGTGCGTGGGTCAGAAAGCGACCTTTTTTTTTAAATGGTGTAAATCCGTTCAGTAGTTGCTGAGAAATTAGAAAAATAAAAGTTTCTATATCTGGGTGGAGCCTAAGTGCTGTGCACAAGCTTCACTGTGATTGGCTGCCAGCACTCCAAACCAGGAAGTGTTGGCAGCCATCTTGTGACTCGGTAGAAGCGAGTCTCCAGAAAACAGAGAAACAAAGATATAAAACAAGAGGAGGGCAGTGTAGAAACACCCTGACCCCCTAGGCGTGTTGAGGGGTTCCCAAAAGGACCCCAAGGGCCAAAAAAAGCATTTTTAATAAAAAAACTAAATTCGGCGCAATTGGCGCTGGGGTCACGGGTTCCCGTGTTGTATTATAATGAGGTCCCCGGGTGGGTAGGTCCCGGGGGCATATGTTAAAAAATAATAGCGGGGCTTGCTGGGGCTGCGGGGGCCTGCTGTAGTCCCTGCAGCTCCGGATCTTCAGTGATGTTGGGAGGGGTGTTGCGCGGCCCCCCTCTTGGATCCCTGCATGTGCTTATAACTTTGGCATCGTTTGACGAAGGTTTATGAAATTATCCAAAAAGTTTCTCTTTTTTGATCAGCTCCTATATTGAAAGTTTGGGGGTTATTGGTCGGGAGGGTTGAGAAAAAAGAGGGTCGCAAAACGTGTTTTCTCCATGCAATTTCCATACGAAACTTTAGAGAAGACTACAGGTGAAACTGCTGAAAGGAATTACGCCAAATTTAGCAGGGAGAAAGGTGATGGTGCAGAAACCACACTTTTGTTTAAATGGTGTAAATCCGTTCAGTAGTTTTTGGGAAATATCAAATTTTACAGATATTGACATTTGAGAATTCTGACATCTGATTGGCTGAGGTGTTACGAGCACGAGCTTGCAGCTGATTGACTGGGAACTGTTGAAACTAGGAAGTGTTGGCAGCCGTTTTGTGATTCAGTCCGTCAGCTCGCTTCTGTCCATGTAGAAGCCATCGGGTTCGTAGTTTTACCTCCGCGAGGGAACAGTGGTATCTGTGTGAGATACCCTTTTCACGCTGCCTCTTCCTACATCAGCAGGTTGTGGCTATGCCTTTACAAGCAAGTGCGTCGGCTCGGAGCTCTGTGAGTCAGTCTGTCGGCACGATCTGCTACACTACCGAAACACCACTGCACTACCCTAAATCCTAAAACACTATTTCCAGCACGAACCTTCAAACACTACACAAACACACTGCAATACTCTACATCCTAAAACACTACCCCCATCACAATCCACTACAGTACACAAACACCACTGTACTACCCTCAACCATAAAACAGTACCAGTCCGTTGGCTCGCAGCTGTGCATCTGAGAGCCGTCGGGTCTGCAGCTGTACATATGCGAGCCAGTCCGTTAGGTCATAGGTGTGTCTCTGCTAGCAGGGCAGGTGGCCCGTTGCTGTCCCTTTGCGAGTTAGATCGGAGCTCTCCCTCTACGAGCCAGCACGCTGCTGTGGGTTTGCAAGCAGACGGCCCGTAGCTCTACTTGTGCGAGGCGAACCCACGGGCCGAAGCTCTCCCTCTGTGAGCCTGCCCGACGGCCCACAGGTCTCCCTGTTGTAGCTGGATCACAGCTGTAAGTCTGCAAACCGATATTGGGATTATAAGGTGGCTCTAAAAAGAGCCCTTGTGTTTATTAGTTGTAGCTACATATAAGTGCGGATGCACAGCTTCAGGTTATTCAGAAAAAACTCGATTTCCCTGATCTGTGAAGTGTACTCCATCACTTCTGTAGATATGAGCCATATCAAAACGTATGTTGTTGTTGTAGATGGACCCCATTCTATGGTCTCTGAGGTATGCAGACACAGCTTTGTTAACATTCTTCCTAGATTTTTCAATCTGAGGACAAAATTGATTTGACCATTTCCACTTCTGTCTTTGGCATACATTGGAATATACAAAGACAGTCTGAGGGAAAAGCAACATCAGTTGTCTAAAGGGGTCCTTCATAAGCATTTCCAAACCTACACCAGTCAATGTGCCTAGGTCGTTTCCACCACAGTGCACAATCATGAGGTCAGGGTGTTGGAGATACAAACAGGTTTTAACCAAAGGCAACAATTGGTCCCACTTCAATCCTCTCTGTGCAAACCATTTAATGTCCACATTTTGTAAACCTAGGTCTAAGTCAATACGTCTCTGTTCTGCAAACCTCTTGCACCAGAAAACATAGCTATGTCCTACGATCCACACTAGCATTTTGAAGGTATGGCTGGGAGGTATGGATAGATGTCTGTAGCTCATGCAGTCCGTTCGTAGAATAAGAGATATGTTTAAAGATGGGGAACTACTTTTATTCCACATACAAAACGATAACTGATTGGGAGATGAAAAGCATTGTTCTTTGAAAGTAGGGTGCACATTCGTTTTGCGGAAAAGCATCTTTGTGATTGGTTAAGAAAAAGCTGTTTAAACGTGGAGTACATATTATAGGATAATATTTGCTCAACTCAACCAAACCTGCTACTTGCATTTGGAAGGCACTTAAAACAATCGTGAACTTTTAACCTGCACGTGCCGTTAAATGTTCGAGAAAATGTTGCAAAACAAATATCGTTAGGTTTAAAATAATTGATGAACTTTTAACCTGCACGTGTTGTAGAATGTACTAGAAATTGTGTTGATAGCATACGTTGCATGTCTGACATCTATGTTTCCTTGAATATTAAAAAAACATTTTATATGGAAAATTCAAAAATAACCAATAGAGAGAAGTTTTGCAATCTAAAAGAATAAAGGAACTATTCCAATTTGTTCTTTACATGTATTTATGTGTGGAGCAACAAAATTACAGACACAACAGCACCAGGAAGAGGAACAAGCAGGGAGTGGGGGGACGGGGGGAGATGGACACAATGGCACACATGCACAATTAAGTACAGCACAACTACAGACAAACCATGGCCAAAATGAAACACACCAACAAAGAGCACAAGCCACACAACCCGCCAACATCACACCACTGAACAAGCACAGAAGTGAAAACCACACTGCCTGAAAGGGAGAAGGGTGAACAAAACCTCGCATGAAGGGACATCTCACACACAGTGCAGCACACACACATAGGAAGCAGAGCACACCAATATCCAACACAATATTGTCCAAACACAAACATTCGCACAATCGAACACAGGACACAAATGCACTCGCCTGTGGTAGATAAACGTCCAAAAGCGTCAGTACAAAACAGGCACATGGGAACGCATAAGTACAAACCCACAGGGGTAGCAATTCACGTATGGCAGGCAGCCAGAGAGTCCGTGACACACACATTGGCATACAAATGAAGACAACACATTTGGAGACAAGTGAAAATGTGGAAACTTTATTTAAAAAAGTGCGTTTCAGTATGTCCAAGAGTAGTGTCACGATATGCAGACAAATGCAGCAGCATGCCTGAATAAGGAACGTAGGAAAACGTCCATGTTTACCTCGGGGTAGTCCACCAGCAACACACGTCAGTGTCAAGCAGCATTGGTTGTCCGTGCCTCGGACATGAGTCAATGCCAATGCAGCCATGTCCACTGTCGTCGTGGGACATGTGACCAGATGCACAACGTGCAATGATGCAGCGGGAAACGTGAAATATGGCACATCGAGTCGTGGTTGCAGGTACCTTGTCACTCGTCCATAAACGCGAGTGCAGCTGCGTAAGCCACTATCTCTAATGAGTGATGGTTGGCCACAATATTTGACATGTCATCGACTTAATCCATCAGCTGACCGGGACAGATGTGCTGACTCCAACCACTGTACCCAATGTGCACCAAAGCAGAATTAGGGAGTGGATCCATTTGCTCACTGCATACTACGACAGGTGCAATCTCCCAGGCCCAGTTCCCAACATGCATGCCAAACATCCATGCATGCAAAAAGAACAACTGATGGACAGAATGCAGAACAATGTCATACATTCACCCCAGTACAGAGATCTGGGTCTAAATCCATTGTTTTTTTGCTCACCACGCCATTCCAGTTTGGACCCAGCCATATGCAAATCAGTCTTGACCCTGCACCCAATGGGAACAGTCCAGCCCGAACTGCCAAGCCAGGTCCTCCCTGGACTGGAAACAAGCATCCTAGGACCGGTTTCGGGCTTTCAGCCCTCATCAGCCATGATAGCTTGACTCCAGTGGCATGGAGAGCACGGAACCCACGTCTGGGCATACCCGTCCCACTCGGGGTGACAAATGCAAAAAGAACAATTGATGGACAGAATGCATAACAATGTCATACATTCACCCCAGTATAGAGATCTGGGCCTAAATCCATCGTTTTTGTGCTCAATGCCAAGCCAGGTCCTCCCTTGACTTGAAACAAGCATCCTAGGACCGGTTTCGGGCTTTCAGCCCACATCAGCCAGGATAGCTTGACTCCAGTGGCATGGAGAGCACGGGGACCCGCGTCTGAGCATACCCGTCCCACTCGGGGTGACAAATGCAAAAAGAATAATTGATGGACAGAATGCAGAACAATGCCATACATTCACCCCAGTACAGAGCTATGGGCCTAAATCTGTCATTTTTTTGCTCAGCATGCCATTCCAGTTTGGACCCAGCCAGATCCAAATCAGTCTTGACCCTGCGCACAATGGCAACAGTCCACCCCGAACTGCCAAGCCAGGTCCTCCCTGGACTGGAAACAAGCATCCTTGGACCGGTTTCGGGCTTTCAGCCCACATCAGCCAGGATAGCTTGACTCCAGTGGCATGGAGAGCACGGGGACCCATGTCTGGGCATACCCGTCCCACTCGGGGTGAAAAATGCAAAAAGAACAATTGATGGACAGAATTCAGAACAATGTCATACATTCACCACAGTACAGAGATCTGGGCCTAAATCCATCGTTTTTTTGCTCACCATACGATTCCAGTTTGGACGCAGCCATATGCAAATCAGTCTTGACCCTCCGCCCAATGGGAACAGTCCAGCCCGAACTGCCAAGCCAGGTCCTCCCTGGACTGGAAACAAGCATCCTAGGACTCGTCCATGAACATGAGTGCAGCTGCGTAAGCCACTATCTCTAATAAGTGATGGCTGGCCACAATATTTGACATGTCGACGTAATCCATCAGCTGACCAGGACAGATGTGCTGACTTCAACCACTGTACCCAATGTGCACCAAAGCAGAATCGGGGAGTGGGTCAATTTGCTCACTGCATACTACGACACATGCAATCTCCCAGGCCCAGTTCTCAACATGCATGCCAAAAATCCATGCATGCCATAAACGGGCATCACCATGACACTCCTGGTTGTGGGCCAACAGGGGGCGCACACACCCATCGTAATCCATGTCAGCTACCCACACGTTGGAGAGGCACACGTCCATGCACCACTCGGATAGGCACGTGCGACATTGCAACACAGGTTGAACGCAGGTGATGTCCGGAATGCGGAAGCTCAGCCGGTAAGTGATCCTCAGCACTGCCAAAGGCAGTGCACCCAGGACATGCAGCAGTCGTGCAAGGTATAGGTAGACGTGAATGGAGTCGACCGTGTGTTCGGGATGCCCTGCCATTGCGTCAGTGGCTCTGCTTGTAGCTGCACTGGCTTGCTGTGTGCCAGTCTTGTGGATGAAATGGCACAGCTTGGTGCAATGAGCCGGGTCTGTGTGCAATGGGTGCAGGGCAGGGGTGTGGTGGGAGTAAGTGTGAAGGCCATTTCATGCATGCTAACTACGACAAAGGACTTTTGAGTGTGGGATGTGTACTCGTTGTTGTCAAATCGGGCAGTGCGTAGTGTGGGAGACGGATGCAAATATTATCGTATCTGTCAGGGGTGACTGGCCACTTGAAAGTTCCTTCTCAGAGCAGCAGATGTGCTAGCGCAGGATAGCTCAGCCAAAGAACCTTTCATCCCTATAGTAACTTCTCCAGCTGCATTCATACAGGATGTGTACAAAGGCAGGTCGTGGGTGTTGTGGGATGTCTGTGACCCTGGTCATCATGGATGAGATGCCCAGCACGTGACACATGGGTGGGTTCACTGTGTGTTATGTTGCCAAACAGCTGCTCCTCCCTCCCACGTGCCCCCAGACTTTTGTGCACAGCGCTGTTGTATCCCGTGCACTCCTACGGCACACCATTGTAATGCCTATTCATGCATGTCCTGCAGCATTCCAACCACACCGTGACACTGCCCTTTGGAGGTGGTGCATGCCACTTTACAACATCGACTGCTGCGGCCCTTGTGGCAGCCACACCAGAACACAGAGACACACTTACCACACTTCCTGCACACGGACATGTCTGAGACACCCCGTTCCCCTTGCCGGATAGGCACACCCCTGCGCTGACCTGTGTACGCCGGACCAGCACACGCCGCTTGTGCATGAAGGAGGATGCGTGCCTAGCTGCATGTTCAGGCTCACTGCCAACGCTGAGGTGACATGGTAACGCCCGCTGAAGACAGCACACTGTCATGTTGCAGGGCCGGTGCCCATCATGCTAACACAATGACCACACGGACACACTTGCTCAGATGTGGGTTCGCGGGGCGTTGGCGGTCCTGGGGTTGTTGCGATGAGTGTTGTGGCCCTCATGGGTATCTGTGTATCATGCTCATTAACTCTATGGCACCTGTGGGTGTTCTGGTGTGGCTCTTGACTGTGTTCCCTTTCATGCTGCAAGATGTCGTCCTGCTTAACAACAGCAGAAAGCAGGTGTAAAATCCCTGGTGCTAATGCGGCTTATCGTCGGAATTTGTTTCGCATCGTAGTTTTTGCCTTTCATTGTGAAAGTTGTGATGTGGTTTTTTCGTGTATAGAAAAATAAACAAACTGGGCAGTGTATCCCGTCAACTTTTCATGGACTCTTTATGATTCAGACCCGTGGAGCGTCTGCCATCCAGTCACCACCGGCAATAAAGGATGTGACGTTGTCGATCCATTATATTTGCGTGGTCACATGGCCTGTGACACATGTGCCGGATGGGTGTGGTGTGTGTGCAAACCTGCCATCAGGGAGTGGCAGTGACATGTTGACAACTAGACCACTGACCTACACACCAACAGCAAGTACGCCTGCGACAGGTAGCTATGTGGGACCAACATCGGAACGTAATCGGAGTGGCGTTGCGTACGACGGAACAGGGCAGGGATATCCACAACGACTCTGGGGCTCTGGGTGTGGTTCAGTACATGTCCGGAGAAGGAAGTGACTAATGCGTGTGTCCCCATTGTAGTGTTTACGGCACCAGAAACACAATAGGCTTGTCACAGCTCAAGCCTCTTGTACCATCAAATGGCCCCACTGTTAGTCAGGGGTAGCAATGCCTGCTCTGCAGAGATACAGAACGTTTTGCGAGATTCCCTTGCCATGCTGAAGAAGGACAGGAATTTATACACGCTCCCTGAAGGGACTGAAGAAGGACAGGAATTTATAAACGCTCCCTTAAGGGACTGAAGAAGGACAGGAATTTATACACGCTCCCTTAAGGGTATAAATGCAGGCCAGCAGATGGACCCAGAGCTTGGCTTCTGGAAACTTCATCCTTGAGACCACGCCCACTTCCTGTTCCTTCGTGGAGCTCATCCTTGCTGTGGCTGAAACCTGTTTTCTGTGGAGGTATTAAATCCTATTTCTTTTTGGCTGCCAATCCTTTTTGTTCCTTTTCTTTTGCCAGCTGGCACACTACTGCTCCCCGATTCTTTTTGTGGATGGAGCGTTTGCCTGTTATTGCGCAGTAGCGCTAAAGGCATTTAATGAGCAGCACCTATTTTTTTATTTGAGCAGTGTGTGACACCGCGGCCGCGTTTGAAGGTAATTCGCGGCCGCGTCCTTTTTCTCGCTGCAACCGCGGTCGCGTATATATCTAATGCGCGACCATGTTTATTACAGTAGCACCTCTCTGATTATTTTTTGTCTTAAGCGCCAATTCATGAACATTCCTGGCACCCAATATCAAGTGGCAACATTGGGCTGAATAAACGCCCCCAAAATAAAAGGCCTTTTGGGAAAGTGAACCATACTCCACCTTTTTTTCTTGTGCCAAAGTCCCTATGTTTGGAAATCTCCATATGTTCTCAGTAATTGACTGTGAATGCTCTTAAGAGGCCTACGAATTTGTAAAGTCAGACTTTTTGTGGAACTTACGCCTTTAAACATGTTTGGACATTGAAAGCAAACCTTTTTGGATTTATCTGCCTCTTCTTCTTCGGATCTTCTGCGGACTGTGAAGGAAATAACTGATGTGCCTGATTTACCTTGTTCTTCGAATCACTCACACAGTTCATACGATCCTTATCAAATCTGCCTGGTAAGTGGAACGACTGTCTCTGCGGAACAGGCATAATATACTTACAAAGTTTTTGAGATTTACTTTAGGGGATAGAATTTCATTTGGGGCATTTCTTGTTTTCTCTCCTAGGACACTCACTTTGAATTCGCTTTCCTTGAACCTTTTGGGGATTCAGAAGAGGCTACCTGGGTTGGATATCATTCCCCGCATCTCCCTGGGCTAGCCTTCCTGTATGAGAGAATCTCTTTTCCATATCAGGGGGGCTGTCTTTGGGGAGTGTGGAGAGCTCTCTTCGTTCCCGTGGACTGGGCATTACTTCAGGTCAGTGGATCCGGCGACAAGGCTATGTAGCATACTGTGACTGGCATCCCATTAGATGAGCATTATTGACGTAAGGTGAATCACTGTCTCTACATTCTTCCACATATTCATACATAAATTAGGGAAGACATAACACAGCAGTGCGTCACTGGATGTTTATTGCACATCCAGTGGAGTTTAGCAGCTGGAGCGGTAGAGGTACAGGACAAGCACACCTCACAATATGGGCTCGTGGAGGGCGAACCAGAGTCCATCCAGGGATGACAGGTACCGCGGAACTGGAAGGGTACAGTCCCTAGTGAGGTCGCCGTGTCATTGGTCATTGAAGAGGATATGGCGGGCCATGTCGCGGACCAAGGTGAGTGCATCAGAGTGTAACGTGGGACAATGGAAGGTCGTGGGGCCATGTATGGCACCAAGGATAAGCAGGCCAGGTGGCGGAAATAAATGGTAGTGCCTTCTTCTGATCTCAAACCCATCCACGTCCTCGTATGTGTGCACTGCCCCACCTATAGGTTTTTCTGTACCAGCTGCGGGACTGTATGCCACTGACACATGAGTGGACAAAGGTGGGTTGTTTTCTACACTGTGTGCCACTGACACACCAGTGGACGGTGATGGACTGTCTTCTGCACTGTGTGCCACTGACACTTCAGGGGGCGCAGTGGATATGCCTGACGCACTGTGAGGCACTAACACACCAGGGGGCAGAGATGTGAAGGGTGTGGGGGCAGCATGCCTTGTGGCAGCAATGCCATGATGAGGATCTGAAGGGCATGGTAGATCCCAGCTACATTTCATGTTCAGCGGTGGGTGCCATCCTTTATGCCTCCATCCACAGCATGTCCTCCTTGAGCCTCTGCATGTGTGGCAGGTCATGGCATTTAAAAAAACTTTGAAATTCACTGAAAAAAACCATAGGTTTCAGACACATTATAGTTAGAAATTAGCCTTTAAAAAACATATAACTCGGGTACCCACAATGCACTGCTGATGAGGTCACATATTGCATCATTCATGACATGGTCAGTGACATCACTGATGACATCTCAAATGACATCACTGATGACATCATCCACGTGAAAAACTGATGCACCTCCTCACACTCTAATATAACCTTTGATACATTCACTCTAAAATATAGAGTATCATTTTCAAAACCATCGACAAACAATACCAGTTACTACATACGCACTCACTGATTCCTAGGTCTAGACACACATCCACTCATTCACCCATACAGTCCCTCACATATGCAGTCACTCATGAATACAATACTATCCTATGCACTCATACATTTATGCAGACACTAACACACTGCCACTCACCCATGGAGTTATTCACACACCTAGTCAGTCATGCAAAGAATCAATCACACACCCATTTACTCACCTATACAGTTATACACACACCACCTTACAGATTTATACAGATACTAACGCATACTTAGTCTCTTTTGTAATCACTGATACAAGTACACACTCATCCATACAGCCACTCTCACTGACTCTCATGTATCGTTATTTATATACTTCAACTCTCACATACACTGTATTTTATATATGTAGTTACATGCTCATGTACCACTGAGACATCCATTCCGTTACCAGCAGACTCAAACACACACTCACCCACCCATACAGCCGTTTCCACATGCACTTTTGAACCCATACACCCAGTGAATCAACCACTCACACATCTATGCACAGAGTCAGACACCTCTCACCCACCCACACACTCACCTACTCTCCCATACAAATACTCAGGCAACCAATCAATAACCCATAGAGACACTTATGTAGCTACTGAGCAACATATGCAGCAGGGTACACAACAACAGACAGACTGATACAGACATTCACACAGTTTAGTCACTAACCTATGCATTCAGTAAGACACATGTAATCACTCATTTATTCAGTCAGTCACGTACCTTCTAAATCCGTTATACAGACACTTATACACCCACTCATTCTTCAATCCAGCTTGGCATATATATATATATAAAACAAATTTAAACTTTTCAGAAACACACAGTCACTGGATGATATCATCAATGATGTCATAAGTGATGTCATTTGAGATGTCATCAGTGATGTCATCAGTGATGTCACTGACCAGGTCATGAATGATGTAATATGTGACGTCATCAGCAGTGCATTGCGGGTGCGCGAGTTATAGTTAGCTGAACTAACTATAACAGGGGAATTTCTATGGTTTTGTACGAGTGAAATGTCCAACCAACTATAACATGTCTGAAACCTATGTTTTTTTCAGTAAATATATATGTATGTATATTATCTACTGGCGGTCGCCAGTAGATAGTTATAGTTAGGACATATTTTCCATAGGAAATCCGCAACATTCTATTCCCAAAAAGTCTGGCGCCGGGTGACGAATCCTCGCGAAATTTTCCAAAATTTTTAGTCAGCTCCGCTCCGCTGCTACCCTGAAAGTTTCGTGTTGATTCGTCAAGCGGGGGCCGAGAAAAAAGCGGGGTCCCAAAACGCGTTTTCCCCATGCAATTTCCCATAGGATCTGTTGTCGCAGCTACAGCTCGAACCGCAGAACGGAATGACACCAAATTTGGCAAAGAGGTAGTCCTCAGTTCAGACTCGTGCCTTTTGCATAAATGGTGTGAATCTGTTCAGTGGTTCCTGAGAAAATTAGAGTTAAAAGTACATAAATATCTATGGCCGGGGAGGATCCGCAGACCCTACATGCACCGTAAGCGCACCCTCCCCGAACCGAGCGCGCACCCTCCCGATCGCGCGCTGAATGGTAATTGGCTGTCGAGTGTCTGTCTACATTCGAAACCAGGAACTGTTGGCGGCCATTTTCTGCCTCGGTAGAAGCGAGGCTGAAGAAGCAAGGGGAATAAGTGTGTAAAACATATAAAGGGGGCAGAGTGGAAATACTCTGACCCTCTAGAGGTACTTAGGGGGTCCCAGAAGGACCCCTGGGGCCCCCTTTTTAAAAAAAAAACGGTGACATGCGCGCACGGTGCGCGCATCCTATCGCGTTGGGTGCGCGGATCCACTGATTTTTTTTTTTTTAAAAGACAAGAAATCATTGGTTGTATGACTACTTTGTACACTGAAAGGTAGGGTGTATTTTTCTGTTTTTTAAAGGTATGATTCTTATTGGTTAACAAAAACAGATTGTAAGGAACATTATATATGATAATCTGATATGTTGAAAAGTGAAGCACACTTCCTCTCTTGTTTAGCAACATTGTGTGCTGGACTTCTGAACTGTGTGCTCAGTGCAGTGTTCCATGACCTGTTTCTATGGTAACAGGCAGAAGGCAGATTGGGGGAAGGATTGAAATGTATTTCAGTTGGAAAGGGTTGAAATGTTTAACCAATAGAAATGTGTGTTTGCTTTTGAGTTTTGTGAAGGATTGTGATTTGATGTTTACATGTATATGTGTGGAAAATGAAAGGGAAACTTTTCCATTCCTTGTTTTTGCTGAGAGGTGCACAGTGCAGAGATCCTGTAAAAGAAAATATGGTGAGTGACTGATATACTTCTTAATCTACAAAACAACTTGAAAGATGAGTTATTTAATTGTGAGGGGATGTATGTAGACTATTTTGATTTTAATCAGACTAATGTATTTCTCCTGCTAAAGTGTAGGGAGTACTTTTTTTTCTCTACAATCTTATTGACAGTGTGTGTGCATGTAGTAACCATTCTGTGATAAGCATTTGTGTTTTTCATGTGTTTGCAGACAGATAACTGTGCTGTTTTTATATGTTGGTAAAATTAGAACCCAGTCATTGTTTATGAATCTGTGAAATGAGTTATGTTATGTTTCTATACTAAAATGTAGTACTTCTTCTAGATGAAGAAATGTGTTTTGGTATAGTGCAAGGGATAGTGTTGTATGTCTAGAATCACACAGTGAGTATGTGTGCATTTGGGAACCACTGTGAGAGAAGCATTTGGTAACATTGTATATTTGCTGACAGAATAATGTTTTAAAACCTGTCTTGTTGTCAAGTTTTAGTAGCATTAGAAGGCAGTTTTTGCTTATGCTTTGATTAAATGAGTCAGGCTTTGACACAAAAGTGCAGTCCTGAAATATGTAGATTGTGTGCAGTTCACTTATCACTTGCACTGTAGTGAATGAGTTTTGGTAAACTCCTAGGTATAGTGGTGCTTGTCTAGAATCACACTGTGAGTTAGTGTGTATTTGGGATCACTGTGAGAGAAGCATTTGGTAACATCTTGTATTTTCTGACAGATAACTTTTTTAAAACCTGTCATGTTGTCAAGTTTTAGTAGAATTAGAAGCCAGTTTTTGCTTATGCTTTTATTAAATGAGTCAGGCTTTGACAGCAAAGTGCAGTCCTGAAATATGTAGATTGTGTGCAGTTCCCTTATCAGTTCCACAGTAGTGAATGATTTTTGGTAAAGTCCTAGGTATAGTGGTTGTTGTCTAGAATCACACTGTGAGTCTGTGTGCATTTGGGAACCACTGTGAGAGAAGCATTTGGTAACATCGTGTATTTGCTGACAGATAACTGTTTTAACCTGTCATGTTGTGAAGTTTTAGTAGCATTAGAAGACAGTTATGGCTTATGCTTTGATTAAATGAGTCAGGCTTTGACAGAAAAGTGCAGTCCTGAAATATGTAGATTGTGTGCAGTTCCCTTACCACTTGCACTGTAGTGAATGAGTTTTGGTAAACTCCTAGGGATAGTGGTGCTTGTCTAGAATCACACTGTGAGTTAGTGTGTATTTGGGATCACTGTGAGAGAAGCATTTGGTAACATCGTGTATTTGCTGACAGATAACTGTTTTAAAACCTGTCATGTTGTCAAGTTTTAGTAGGATTAGAAGCCAGTCTTTGCTTATGCGTTGATTAAATGAGTCATGCTTTGACACTGTGGAGAGGTGTGGCTCACTGGTTAGAGGCGGCAGACCCGTAAGCAGAGAATTGGCCAGGGACCAGGGTTCAATTCCCGACGCGGCAGGGTCGTGGACCAGGGTCAAAACGGACTCGATAATTCTCGCCTCGGTACCTACTTCAACCAGGAACACACTCTGCAACTCTGGGCATTAAGCTTGCCTCATCTCTACAACGGCCCCCCACAGACGCTGGGGATGCCTGGTTTCACCTTGGAGATACCCAGTAAGGGACCATCTCACAGGGATAGCCAGGACGGGTTCCCCAGCGGTCTATAGCGCCGGGACACCTCCTCGTGAGGTAGCTGTTCGCGCTTTCCAAATATCAGTATTATTATTATTATTATTTATTAAATATGTAGATTGTGTGCAGTACCATTAACTCTTCTAGACTAGTGAATGAGTTTTGGTAAACTGCTAGGGATAGTGTTGCTTGTCTAAAATCACACTGTGTGTCTGTGTACATTTGGGTAAGGATTTTGAGATAAGCATTTGGTAACAGTGTATTTGATGACAGATAACTGTTTTAAAATCGGTCATGTTGTCAAGTTTTAGTAGCTTTAGAAGCTATTCTTTGCTTATGCATTGATAAAATGAGTCAGGGTTTGCCACTAAAGTTCAGTACCATGTACTATTCTATTCACTGTGCCAGAACTGAAAATTTAAAAGTTTTACCCAGGCACTAACCTAGTAGTAGTCTGATGATTTAGTCAGTTTCCAAGTCCTCATGTTTTGAACCATACATTATCACATAGATTGTTTCAAATGTCTATGCAGTATGCATGCAGTCTTCTAACATACTATACACTTGTCTTTCACATTTTCAATTCGCTAGTCAGTATCCATACGCTTCCAGGAAACACCCTGTAACTCCCTTTGCAGTCCTCTAGTGACCCATTCAGCATCATGTACTAATCCATTCAGTGTGCGAAAACCACTTATAATTCACCAAGATACTATCTTTGCAGTACTCTAATCAGTCAGTCAGTGCCTAAGTATTTATGCACTGAGCCAGGCCTTAGCACATGGACTGCTTCAAACCCCTATCCACTATGTATGCAGTCTTCTAACTACCTAGACACTTGTCTTTCACACTTTCAATTCCCTAGTCAGTATCCATACAGTCCAGCAAACATCCTCTCACTGCCTTTGCACTCCTCTAGTGACCCATTCAGTACCAAGTACTAATCCATTCCCTGTGCGAAAAGCCTACCACTTATAAATTCACCTAGGCACTCTCCTTGCTGTACTCTAATCATTCAGTCAGTACCCAAATAGTCATGCAGTGAGCCAGGCCTTAGCACATGGACTGCTTTAAATGCCTATGCAGTATGGATGCAGTCGTCTAATCACCTACACAGTTGTGTTTCACACCTTCAATTCCCTAGTTAGTATTCATACACTTCTAGCAAACACCCTGTCACTCACCCAGTGTGTCTCCTTATAGTACTGTAATTATTTAGTCAGTTAGCATGTAGTGTTTTAGTGAGGTAGGCTTTAGGGCATGAACTGCTTCAAAGTAGTATGCACTATGCATGTAGTATTTTAACCATCGTCACACTTGTGGTTCAGGGCTATAGTTTCTTAGTCAGTATTTATATAAAATGTGTTTGTACAGTAATGGAATAGTATAAATTTGAAAGTTATTAATATACATTTATTTGTGATTCTTTTTTACAGATACAGAACATGAGTGTTTCTCATCTGTTTGCACTCTTCTCATGCAAGATTGTTTGGATGAAGGGTCCTTAGGTGTTTCATCATACTTGCTGTGCCGCACAAGTATTTTTTGTTAGGATCCCCTCGTAACAGAACTCTTTTGAAAATCTTGCGCGTGACAAAGGTGGCATTGGTCTTTGTTTGCCCCTCGAGAAAAGTAGAAAATTTCCACATCACTGAAGGAAAACGTTGTGGGCGTGGTGCATCCTCCAAAAATTCATCTTTAGATTCGGTGAATATTTTAAAGCGACATCATTTACAGTTTTTGTAAGTTAAAGTTAAAACATTTTGTTAGTTGTGTGCATTTTATATATCTGTGATTTGTATCTTGTTTTTTTTTTGAGAATAGCATGTTGGTTTTTTTTTTAACAATCTTTGAGATTGTGTTTTTTTTGCCCGCTGTTAAGTGATGAGTACGATTGAAATCACTATTTTTAGTGAAATTTTATATATTCTGAGAACAGCAAAAAAGGCAAAAAAATTACTTTGTGGAAATTATGCTGTGTTGTAAAAAATGTATTATTACATGTTATAATTTTTTTTCCTTTTCTTTCACGGATCCAAATTTTAAAATAAGCAATTTTTAAGAATTTAGATTGGAATGAAAATGTGAAATAAATATGTACCATTTTTTTATTCCTATTACTGTGAAGGTAAGTTTAACTAAGTCTCAACTTGCTGAATGAGGAGGTCTGCAAGAAACTACAAAGTGGAAACATGTTTCTAAAAACACTCTGTTTATACCTATGTAGTTTTGAAATCTGACCATAATCAGATATCATGTGACCTGCAAAAAAAGAGATTTGAGGGGGTCATAATATTTCCTATTTTAGCTATTGAAGGACCGCAATTATTTCAATCATTCTTCTTTGAACATCTTTGCAGACAAAACTCTGTGCTTACCTTTTATCATTCGCAAGGAATTTTAAAAACGGAAATATGTCACTTTTTGTAACATAGTTATTGTGTAAGATACTCTTTCATATTTTCAAAGAGAGGAAAAGGCACTCTGTGCACTTTTTATACTCCATGTAAATATAACCTCATCATGCAGACCACTTTGTTTTGAAAGGGTGTTCTATAAGTGTTGTTGTGCATGATTGCATTGAATACTCATAGAACAAGACACATGTCTAGATTTATCAGAAATCATAAATCTCGATATGTGTGTGAATGGTGCACCATTCTAAAATTGGTGTAGGAAAGCACAACAAGGAGAATTGTTTTCATTTCTCCACATTTTTATATCTTCAATGCATGCTGAAATGTTCAGCATACATTGAAGGAGAAAAATGCATTTTCTCATTGTTTTTGTGCAGGAAGGTGTATCTTCCTGCAGAAAAACAAACAGCACATGACACAGAAGGTGCCTGTGTCACCACATGGCTGAAGTTTAAGCAGCCGTGCAGACAGAAGCATAGATTTGCAACATATTTATGTACATATGTTGCATCCCTGTGCTTCATAAGTACTACAGCACACTGCAGTTAAAGAGGTTACTGTGTGATGCTGCAGCACTTCCTCATACTTCTGCACATATACATTCATCATACGCAACTAATGCATTCATTCAGTCAATTACGTACTACACATACATTCATCTAAACTAACACTAACAAAGAAATGTAGCTCTTTTTTTAAACCAGGAAAGTTAGTTCTTACAAGAACTTATTTTTTTCTTCTTTCTTCTTTTATAATTTTTTTGCGGGTTTCTGAACAATTTTTATTTTTTTTAGGTTTTTCTGCAAAAAACAAAACAAAAAAACAAACAATGAACTTCAGGGAACAAAAAAACAAAACAAAAAAAAACTAGCAAATGTGACTTTCTTGGTGGCGGCAGATCAGATCGATCGACTGCTCACCATAGCACAAAGTCGCATTGCACTAAGTGCAGAGCACTTTTAAAAATTGAAATTGAGGACGGCTGTCCAAGGTCTGGGCTGATGGATGCACTCTTGATGTGCTCGGCTACGATGAGGTGGATGGCGCAGGAGCAGGAGTGTTTCTCATCCGTCGGCACTCTTCTCGTGCAAGATTATTTGGATGAAGGGTCCTCATGTGCTTCATCATACTTGCCGTGCCGCAAGAGTATTTCTTGTTAGGATCCCCTCGCGACAGGACTCTTTTGCAAATCTTGCACGTGACCAAGGTGGCATTGGTCTTATTCTGCCCCTAGGGAAAAGTAAAAAATGTCCACACCACTGAAGAAAAACGTTCTTTGGGTGGTGCCTCTGCCAAAATCATCCTCAGAAGTATGAGGTGTTGCAGGTGATGCCGGCTGCCCTGAAGCCATTTTTGGTTGAAAAAAGTTAGAGCTAAGTGTAAACTTAGTCTAAAAAATCTTCTTCTCTCCAAAGAGATAGTGCTCTAAAGAAGGTCAAAGAAGAATGATTGAAATGGGTGGGGTCTTTCAATAGTTAGAAGAGGAAGTGTAATGAACCAATCAAATCTCTTTTTTTGCAGGTCACATGGGAACCGCGCACCCTGCGCTTATGCAGCACGCACCCAGCGCGCATCCACGAAATTGAATTAAAAACAATTATAGGATTAGATGTAAAAATATATTAGTTTTAAGACTAGTTTAGAGTTTGTCTTCAATTAATATTCACATGAAATATATATGTTTTTTTAAATGTTAAATATTTCGTGGGATCCGCGCACCTACCGCGTCATAGATGCAGATGACGCATCGCGGAAGCACGTAAACGTCACGTTACGTACATCGAACGTGTCGCGTATACGCTGGGAGTCGCGTACCGGTCGCACTGCGATCGCGCACTAAACACGTACCCAACGCATACCATGCACGGATGCTATCGCGTAGGGATCGGGAACGGTGTGCTTAGGGTGCGCGGATCCAAAAACATTGAAAAAAATATATAAAATAAAGTTTTGCACATATAGTTAAAAAAATATGTTTGAAAAACCCATTAAGTTCAAATAATATTTTTTAATTTTTAAAAATGGTGATAAAAAAGTATTTAAAAAAAAAGAATTTAATTAATGAAATTGACACAGTGAATTTGAAAAATGTACAAATCCAATCCAAATCATTAAACATGATATCTTCATAGATAAGTTATAGATAGGAATTAGCATTTAAAAAACCTTTGAAATTCACTGAAAAAAACATAGGTTTCATGCACGTTATAGTTAGGAATTGGCATTTAAAAAACCTTTGAAATTCACTGAAAAAACCAAAGGTTTCAGGGGCGTTATAGTTAGGAATTGGCATTTAAAAAACCTTAGAAATTCACTGAAAAAACCATAGGTTTCAGGGGTGTTATAGTTAGCTGGACATTTCCCTCGTACAAAACCCTAGAAATTCCCCTGTTATAGTTAGTTCAGCTAACTATAACTCGCGCCCCCGCAATGCACTGCTGATGACGTCACATATTACATCACTCATGACATGGTCAGTGATTATATTGGACTTTTATGCAGGGCACTTCACTTGAAGAAAACAGATTACACCACAAGTACCAGGAACCATAGCGGTGACCACGCCCACTGGGGCGAGTACTGAATTGAAATGGACGTGTGATCTTTGCCTTGCAAAGCAGCCCTCAATTAAGCCTGTGAAGAAGAAAATCATCTCGAAACGCATCGGCTTTGAAAATTGCTGTGGAGTTCGTTCCTGTTGTGGCTGCAGCTTTTAATAAAGATATCGAATGGCTATACTCACCTGTGCGGGCTTCTGCTGTTTGAGGTAACTCTATTGATTGGATATATATATATATATATATATTACCTACTGGCGGTCGCCAGTAGGTAGTTATAGTTAGGATCTATTTTCCATAGGAAATCCACAACATTCTATTCCCAATTACTTTGGCGCCGGTTGACGAATCTTCAAGAACTTTTCAAAACTGTTGGCCAGCTCTGGTCCGCTCCTATCCTGAAAGTCTCGGGGTGATTCATCAAGCGGGGCCAAGAAAAAAGGGGGTCCCAAAACATGTTTTCCTCATGCAATTTTCCATAGGAACCTTTAGTCGCAGCTACAGCCCGAATTGCTGAACGGAATTACACCAAATATGGCAAAAGGGTAGCCCTTGGTTCAGAGTCGTGCCTTTTGGTTAAATGGCGTAAATCCGTTCAGTAGATTTTAAAATATTAATGGAAAAATAAATATATATATCTGGGCGGAGCCTAACCACACATCTCATCGTGAGATCTGATTGGCTGTCAGCACTTCATCCAAGAAGTGTTGGCAGCCATCTTGGGACCAATATACATGATAGCACCTCATTAAAAAGCATTGCAGTTAATAGAAGGTTTTAAGACTTTAGTTACATTATAAATCATTTGTTGATGGTACCATACTCATTTTAGGAATTGTGGTGTGTTCTAAGGTGATTTTACCATGTGAAAAAGCCTTCTGCTGGGATATCATGAATCATGTTTGAGAGAAAATTATTTTCTCATGCTTTTCCCACAGAGGTTTGGAAGGTGATCTATATGCTAAACTGAGAGCATATTTTCTGTAAATTCACATTATCTTTCTCAGTCATGTGAGAAGTCTGACATTCTCAGTAAAACATGTACATCCAACAAGGGCAGAGACTGTCCGTTGATTCCATTGTGTTCTACTGCAGCTTCTCAGAAAGTTTTAAAGAACAACTAGGGCGCTAACAGTCCTACTTATGACAAACGTATTGCACACCTGAAGCCATCTTGATTGCAATAAAGTGGTAACTCTTAAAACATTTAATTTAAAAAGGAACAAAATGAGGGGGTTCATTTTGCCATAGAAAGTATGATTAGTGCTGCAGAAAGAAAAATTAGGGCACATTTTGAGTGACTTCTCAAATCCTCTTCTATGTCATTAAGAAATTCTGACATGCAGACTGAAACATGCACTTTCAATACCAGCAGCAGACTTCCCTGGTGAGCAGCAGCTTTACTACAGTGATCTAATGAGCAACTAGAGTGCTAACGTTCTGAATGTATGGCAAATGTGTGACACATCTGAATACCTTCTTGATGGAATTAAAGTAAAAAACTGAAAGTATTTCCTACTGAGGAGACTGTAGTAAATGAGGAAATTAGGAAACTTCATAACAAATAAGTCTCCCAAGATGGCCACCAGAGACAAAAGAGCCTAAAGGTAGCACAAATATCACCCAGATGTAGCTCACATATAGCCCAATGACAGAAGTGTGCAAAACACTTTTTATTTTTTGTGTTTTTGCAGTTTTATATAGTGCAGACTTGTCAGGTATTGGAGTGCCTTACATGAGCATTGGTTACATGACACAAGAACAAATTCATTTTGGTTTCAGACGTGAGGAGATTAAGTGATTTGACTAGAATCACAGAATGTCGAGCTGAAGCAGGAACTCCAACCTGGTTCCCCAGTTGCAAAGTCTGCAGCTCTGGAAGTAACACCACATCCTCTCCCCTAAGTGCAACATTTAATCAAGTGGTCAACTGGATAAAAAAACAAAGATAACAAACAATTTAAAAGTGCTTTTTCGCTATTTGACAACACAGAAAATAGGTCCTCATTTTAGTTTTCTAGAGAACTAACCATAATTTTGATGTAAATAAGACCCTCTCATATATGTAATTTCTAAAGGAAATGCTCTAGGTATTACAGTTTTGATTACATCAAGACGACGTCAGGTGTTTCACACTTTTGTAATAAATATAGAATGTTAGCAATCTAGTTGTTCATTAGGATACTGCTGAGAGGCAGAGGCCAGGGGCACGGACTCTGATAATTGAAGGCAGGTAGGAGGGTGCAGAGGCAACAATTTGACCACACTGGGCAGGCAGGAAGGGCAGTGGCAGCACAACAGACTATGGAGGGCAGTGGAAAGTGGGCAGGGGCAACACACCAACAATACAGGACTGGCAAGAGAGGCTGTGGCAATATAATAGACCATTGTGGGCAGAAGGAAGGGGCAGTGGTAGTACAACCATACATGCCAACAGACCCGATTCAGCTAGGAAACGTCCAATGTTTTTAAGCCCAAATGGGCTTTATTTGATCTGTCTCCTGTTTACAATCTCCTCTTTATCAATGTAAGTCAAAGGGGAATATCAATACCCCAGCTTTTTTCAAAATTTCCCTCTTACCAAGTTCAAAATGTTAGCAAGTATGGTACATTGGATCATGGAAGGCAGGAGGAATTGGGGTAGGGACATGGACTCGGATAACAGAGGACAGGAGGGACATGGAGAGGTGCACCAAACTGACCCTACACGCCAGGCATCAGGGTTTGCAGCAGCACAATACACCACACAGGGCTTGTGGGATGGGAGTGCAGCACAACAATCCATAGAGAGCAATAGCGAGGGGACAGGACCATGCACATGGACAACAGAGAACAGAGGGCAGAGGCAATGGTAGCTAGCTGACCATAATGGACCGACAGGAGAGAAAGCTGCAGCAGGGTCTGCACATGGAAACAGAGGGCTGGAGGCAAGGGGGCAGGGCAGGAGCAGCAAGATGACCATGGAGGTCAGGCAGGATGGGCACTAGAAGCAAGACACACCATGGAGAGCAACAGTGAGACTATGATGGCATACACACAGACCATTGAGGGAAGGTGGGAGGGGGTCAGGAGCAGCTAGCTGACCACACAGGGAAGGTGGGAGGGGTCGTGGCAGCACAGAAGACCATGCATGGCAAGCAGGAGCGTTAGTGGCAGCACAATGGCTATGATGGGCAAGAATGAGGGTGCAGGGGCATGCACAAAGGACCATGGAGTATAGAAGGGATGGTCTGGACCTGGGCACAGACAAGAGAGTTCAGGGGAAGGGGCCTCACAACAGACCACGCGGGGCAGGCAGGAGGAGCAGTTGCAGCACTACAGACCAGGGAGGGCAGAAGGGTGTGGCAGTAAAATGGACCATGGAGGACAGGAGGAAGGGGATAGGGGCATGGAATGTGGACAGGCAGGGTGCAGGTGGCAGGGACAGGTTACAGTCATCTGATAAAGCTAGGCAGGTGGGTGGGGAGTGGCAGCTCAACAGAACACTCAGAGTAGATAGGAGTGGCAGGTCCATGGAACATGGTGGGCAAAAAGGATGGAGCAGGGGCATGCACAAAGACATCGGAGGGCAGGGGGAAGGAGAATAGGGGCAGCAAGCTAAGCACAGAGGCTAAGCAGGAGGTCAATGATGGGGCATAGAATTGGGCCATGGAGGGCAGGAGGAGTGGACTGGTACATCATGCTAAATGGAGGGCAGTGGCAGCACATCAGACAATGTATTGCAGGATGGAGGAGGCTAGTCCATGGATACAGACAACAGAGGATAGGGAGGAGGTGGATGGGGCAGCAAGCTAACTGTTCAGAGAAGGCGGGAAGGCCAGTGGCAGAACAACGGCCACACAGGGCTGTAATAAGGGAGCAGGGACATGGACTTGGACAATGAATGGCTAGGAGGAGGGAAGGCAGGAGCAGCAAGCTTGGGTGGGGGCAGCACAATGCCAGGCCCTGCTTCCAACCCCCCACCATCCATTGTGATATGCATCTTTCTTAACGTAAAAAAACCAAACTAGAAATTTTCTGAAAAAAACAAAGATTACAGGGACGGGTGAAATTCAGCAGTTATAGTTACAAGAGCGAACTATAACTTACGCCCGCAATATACTGCTAATGACCTCAGACATTGCATAATTCATGACATGGTCAGTTACATCACTCATGACATCTCAAATGAGCTGTGAATGGAATTGAATTATAATCACTAGAACTTTATTTAGGGATAGTGTGTGTATATTAACACCCCTTTTTTTCCTTTTCTTTCGTGTAAGAACCATTATAATATGCAACGTGCCCAGATTAATACGCCCGATAGCCTTTCACTTTAAAGTAATGTTTAGTCCATTGTTTATCTTGATGTTTGCGATTCTAAGTATGTTTATTATGAATAAGTCACGTTGACGAACATATAGGTATGCTGGTCACGGGGCAAGATATGCTGAAATGACATTGTGTGCATATTAACACTTGTTTTCTTTTCTTTATTGTATCAATTCCTGAATTTTCACATCATGACCAGGCCAATATGGCCGCCAGTTTTTTGGATTAAAGCAATGCACTGCTGATGACGTCACATATTACATCACTCATGACATGGTCAGTGACATCACTGATGACATCACTGATGACATCTCAAATGACATCACTGATGACATCATCTACGTGATCATCTGATGCACCTCCTCACATCCTAAAATACAAACTACCATTCACGAAACCATAGACACAACAATACTAGTACAGCTACAATATTCTGTGCACTATGCATGCAGACCTCTAATCAGCTACATAGCTTTGATACAGTCTTTTAAATACTCAGTTAGTACCTATGCAATCTAGGAATCCTTCTGTCTGTCCCATGCACTTCTCCATTCAACCATCCAGAACTATCTACGTATTCTATCAATCTGCCAATACTTAAGCACTAATGAATTCAGCATGCACTCTCTTTGCAACACTGAAATTACTCCAGTTATTAGTCGTATACTTAAGGAATGGCGTAGTCAAAAACATAAGTGCAGGTACAATATTTTGTACACTATGCATGCACACCTCTAACCAGCTACAAACTATTGATACGCTCTTCTAAATACCCAGTTAGTGCCTATGCAGTGTAGGAATCCTCCTGTCTGTCCCATGCATTTCTCCAATCACCCATCCAGCACTATCTACTTATCCTATTACTCCACCAATACCTAAGCACTTATAAATTCACTATACACTCTGTAATACTGTAATTATTCTAGTTACTAGTCATGAACTTATGGAATGGCCTAGCTACTAACACAAGTACATCTATAATATTTTGTGCACTATCCAAGCAGACCTCTAACTAGCTACATACTATTGATACACTCTTCTAAATACCCAGTTAGTACTCATGCAGTGTAGGAATCATCCAGTCTGTCCCATGCACTTCTTTAATCACTTATCTACCACTATCTACTTCTCCTATCACTCCACCAATGCGTAAGCACTTATAAATTAAGTGTTCACTCTGTTTGCAGCACTGTCATCATTCCAGTTACTAGTGGTATTCTTATAAAATGACCTGGCCGCCAACACAATTACACATAAAATATTCTGTGCATAATCCCTACAATTCTCTACGCAGATACATACTATTGGTCCACTCCATTAAATACTGAAGTAGTACCCATACAGTGTAGGATACCTCCTGTCAGTCTCATGCAATTCTTCAATCACCCATCCAGCACTATGTTCTTATTGTATCAGTCTGCCAATACCTAAGCACTTATTGGGTTGATTTACAAGCACCCTGCGCCACCAGTACGTCACTTTTTGTAACGTAGTGATGGCGTCAGGCACTCCTTCATATTTACATGGAGAGAAAAAAGCCACCCTGCGTAGTTTTTCCTCTCCTTGTAAATACGACTCCTTCATACACAGAACTTTGCGTTGAAGCGGCGTCCCATAGGTGTTGCTGTGTGTGTTCCCACGCAACACCCATAGAACAAGACACTTCTCCAGATTTATGAGAAATTTTACATCTGGAGATGTGTGTGAATGCTGCGCCATCCTAGAGTTGGTGCAGCAAGACACAACAAAGAGAATTGTTGTCATTTCTCCTCATTTTTTCCTCTTTCAATGCATGCTGCATTCCACAGCATACATTGAAAGAGGAAAATGCCTTTACTGATTGTTTTTGTGCAGGAAGGTGTCCCTTCCTGCACAAAAACAATCTCCACACGACACAGACATCCTTGCACCATGGTGCAAGGGTGCCTGTGTCACCGCATGGCTGCAGTTTGTGCAGCAGTGCAGAGGAAAGCACAGAGTTGCAACATATTCATGTACATATGTCACATCCCTGTGCTTCGGAAGTGCCACAGTGCAGTGCAGCTAAAGAGCTTGCAGTGTCACGCTGCAGTACTTCCTCATTAATCTTCACCTATAAATTCACCATACACTACTAATGCATTCTTTCAGTCAATCATGCTGTATACATCTATTCAACCAAACATTACCTTGCAATTATAGTTCTTTCTTTAACCAGATAAGGTAGTTATGATAAGAACTTTTTTCTTCTTATTTCTTTTGTATTTATTTTTTCTTTTTTTGAACAATTTTGTATTTTTTGGGGTGTTTTTGCAAAAAATGAAAAAAAAAAGAACGAATAAAACAGGAAACATTTGGAATCACTTATCATTCCAAAAACAAACAAACAAAAAAATTAACAACGATGGTTGCGTTGCGCAGCACAAACTGCATCCACCGACTGCTCACCGAAGCATATAAGTTTCTTACACTTCACGCAGTGTTGCTCGAGAAAGGCGAATTCTGGCCTAATGTCCATTGCAGGTGTTCCTGAGGACGCTCCAGATGTACTTGTCACAGCAGGTGAGGGGTTCAAAGCAGCTCGCCTCATTTCCTCCCGAGCAAGATTGAGAGTATGTGTGGTCCGGAGATGCTTGTACATAGAAGCAGTGCCACAAGAGTATTTTTTTTCACTGCCTCTTGACAGGACTCGGTCACAAATTTTGCACGTCATCTTTCTCGCATTTACTTTCTTCTCTGCAGGTGGAAAAGTTAAGAATTTCCACACGACATATTCCGGCCTCTGTGGACGTGGTGCCTCCTGCAAGAATTCTTCTTCAGAAGATGCTTCCTCCTGCTTCTGCTGCTGTCCAGATGCCATTTTGTTTGATATTTTTTGAAAAACACCAAAAAAAACAAGCAAAAAGGGTTCTTGTAGGAAAAGAGATGTCTCTCTAAAGATGCTCCAACAAGAATGATTGAAATGGGTGGGGTCCTTCAATAGTTACAGTGGGAAATGTTATGAACCAATGAAATCTTTTTTTTTTAGGTCACATGGGATCCGCGCACTCTGCGCTCACAAAGCAGGCACCTGACGCGACTTCGCGAAAATATATTTCAAAATATTATAAGTTTATTATCAGTACAAATATATTATTTTTATGAATATCTTAGATAGTCTCTTGCCCTAATACATATTAGGGCCAGGGGGAAGGGTTTTTTGCTAAGGGCCCCCATTGTCGCTTTCCGACAGCCATCCCATGTCGCATAGGCCAACATGGAATGGCTGTAGGAAACAGACATCATAATCCAAACAGCAGAACCGCCATCATTAAGAGATTATGCTGTCATTCCAATGCAGCAACAGGCCCCTTGAACCTGTCGGAAGTGCCGCGGATGGTCCCTCTGCTCGATGAATCTGCCCACCACATCATCCATCAATTGTGTGTCTTTTGCTTTCTCACTCTAAGTGTGCATGGTATGCCCAGATGTGGGTCCCGGGCTCACTGTGCCACTGGATTCAAACTATTCTGGCTGATGAGGGGTGAAACCCCGAAACTGGTCATAAGATGCTTGTTTCCAGTCCAGGGAGGACCTGGCTCGGCAGTTCGGGCTGGACTGTTCCCATGAGGCACAGAGTCAAGTCTGATTTTCATATTGCCAGGTCTAAACTGAGGTGGCATGGTGAGCAAAAGAATGATGGATTTAACCCAGATCTCTTGACTGGGGTTGAATGTTTTGATTTGTTCTGCATCCTGTCCAACAATTGTGTGTCTTTTGCACTGCATGGAATGTGGCCGGTGGACCGCAGGGGCAGATGTCGGTGGGTCCCACACCAACGTGCAGTCGGTGTCAGACCCATGACATCATAATTAGGCCCAATATGCCTTAGAGGCCATTCTTACATCAAAAGATTGCAGAGAACTAACAGTGTTCAATGCATGTAAAACATTGGTTTCTTTTCTCATGAATGAACTTAAAAGTGTTGTCAACGTAGGAAAGGCAGACTTAGTTCTCCTCAAAGTAATAATAATAAAAATATGTTTTTTATAAACTGCTTCATATTACATGTCTGCATCTCTAAGAGCTGTGGTAGTATTATTACTATTACTCATTTTAATTTCCTTTGAGAGGGTGGAAAGTTAAGTCAGCCTTTTCAGAACTTAAGCTTGTGATCTACACAGCACCATTTCGTTTTCACTTTCTTTTAGCCGCATGTGTCAATTCAGTGCAAATGTGTTAAGCACACCTCTTATGTGATGTCAGCGACTGATTTTTCTTTTTTACAGACGTTTTTAAGGATTAAACAGTATTCCATAAAGATATGAGTCACTGCCTCATTTGATAAACACTGTAGTCTAATGACTGCTGCTTATGGATAGAGAAGAGAAAGAAGAGATGTTTTTTATTTTAATGAGGGAGTTCAACCAATAATTAAAAGATTTTACGTTCAATGTGCATGCCCTAGTATTAGGAAAATGACTTTTAAATTAAAATAAATGCAACAACTGAATATACATCATAAGTAGAAGTAAAATGTGTCCATTTAATATATGATGTGTACCTTCTCGCCTGGAGTAACAGACACTCTCCAGACACAATGTGAATAGGATGGGTAGCCATTCGGGAAGCCAGGAGCTGAGAAGTTTCCTGTTGTGTCTTGTAAGGTCTCGCCGCATGCTGTTTGAAATAAGAATAACAAAAACAAAACATTTTTGGAATGCATGTGTATTACAATTGCCAAACACAAAGACAGTTTTAAAGGGGCACACTTAAGCAACAACAAATAGAAACTTTCACAGAAGGAGGAAGAGTTGATATAATATTAGGGAGTTAATTTCAATTGAAACATTGAAATGTTGAGAGATATACTTGAAGACAATGGAACAGAAGCAAACTAAAAATTGGTTAAGGTCCGTATCTCTCAATATTTCAATGTTCTAATTCACACCCTGTGACTCTTTCTCTTTCTCTCTCTCTCTCTCTTGCTCTCTCACTTTCTCTCCCCTGCCTCTACATGATATGTGGATTGAGTAGGAAAGTGGGAGATGCAGAGACTATTGAAGAGGGAAACAGAAAACCTTGCTCCCATTCTCGTAACGCAGCTCACAGTGTCACTGGAGCCTCGGAAGAAGGGAAGGAGGGATTCTCCTCAGGTCCTGAATATCTCTTGGTTGTTCCAGAGAAAAGTATCTTGGCCAATACAGAAGTGAAACAGTTGCTGACTGCTGGAAATTTCACTGCCCCCACTTTGCATGTTTGAGAGTTACTGCCACAGCCCTCCACATGGACAGTAATTGGTAATCATTCACAGTGATGCTATGCAACAAACCCTGGGAAGCTTTGGAGACATGGGTTGTTTTAAACCCTTTGTTTTCATGGAGCCTTTTGTTTTAATTTATAACATTCAGCTCTCTGGGGGGGTTGTTCTAATAGGCTTATGGCCAATGTACAGTGCTATGCTGGCCATAGGAGTTCTGCTCCCTTGTTATAATCCCTCACCTTTGGCTCAGGCATATAATGCTGGAATAGGCTCTAATGGCCAGTATAGCCCACAATGGCAGGCTACAATGCTGTAGTAAAAAAAGACAAAAATCAACAGTAATGAAACAGTTTCTATATTGTATAAATACTCATTGCCAGATTATCAGTCGTTAAATCTTCCTTTACGGATTTGTCCAACAGAATTAGTGGCTCACACACAGTTGGAAATGCAGAATCTGTGTTTAAAAAAACTCCAAAATTCACTTTAAAAGCCCAGTTAAAGTGCAGACATAATTACAAAATAAAACACACAAAACAAATCACTGAAATTTGCAATCTATGGTTAGGACCACTATCTTGCAAGACAGTCAACAAACCATAACTCACAAACCAACTACAGATACTGCGGCTTAGTCCAGACATAGCTTCAACTCAGGAAATTATTGCTGATATCAGACATATAACCTCTTGTGCAATTAACACCACTCCTACCTGGTGAGAGTTTAACCAGGTAGGTGCATATTACTCCTGTGAGATGTTGTCTGCTATTCCTGGTGACATGCAATGTGGGAAAGAAATCATAATTCCATGAAATGCCCTAGCCTTTGCGCAGGGGACTATTCACAAAGTGCTTCACAGGACGAAAAGGGAAGAGGCAGTGAAGGATGCATATAAAAATGTATGTTAGTGGTGGGTCAAGGTAAAGGAAGGTAAACATTATTTTAAGGTTTAGGGATAGGTAGAGGTAAAGGTAGGTAATGTGACTTTAGTGTTTAGGAGTGAATAGGTGTAAAGAGAGGAAAGGGTGACTAAGTATATGGGGTGGGTAGAAATTAAAAGTGGTAAGGGTAACTATGGATTTAGGGGACTTTTTTAAACATAAAGTAATATTTAATTACCATATGTGAATCCAACCTCCGCCGAGCATGGACCTTGGCCTCCGCATGCAGCCAACACCCTGCACCGAGCGGGGCCTTCCACCACATGCAGTGTTGGGGTTGGCTGCATGGCCTGGCATGCGGCCAGGCCCTGTGGCCGAATTCCCGAATTCAGCCAACCCCATTCTGCACACAGCCTTCGGCCATACGGGGCTGGAGGTTGGCAACAGGGCCATGTCGCCAACCCCTCAAAGACAGGTAAAACATTTTTGGGGCACGCAGGCCCCCCAGTCCCATTTCCGCACGGGGACCACATCCCCCATGGCCTGTCACCTTTTGTTTTTGGTGGAGGGGGCTACGTGGCCCTTATCCCTGGGGCCCATCACTTTGATTATGGGGGAGGGGCATTCAGCTCCCTCCTCAGGCCAATTTCAGCCCTGGGGACCCCATCTCCTGGGCCCTAGCCTTATTATAAAGGGGGGAGCATGCTGCCCTCCTCTCCGGGTCAAAATTGGCACTGGGGACTCCATCCCCCGGGGCCCTCCCAGTAAAAGGTGGGAGCACTGAAGCCCACCATAGGCACCCACTTTATATTTAAAAAGGAGGGGGCATGCTGCCCCCTTCCCTGGGCCGATTTTTGCCCCAGGGACCCCATCGTCCGGGGCCTGACTTTATTCTTAAGGAGGAGGGGACAAGCAACCCTCCTCCCCGGGCCAATATTGGTCCCGGTGACCAGATTTCTAGGGATTGACCAGTACCTAAAGGGGGAGGGGGGCCGGGTGACCCACCCACCCTAATTGTGCATGGCTGGACCCCAGGTGGGGCTCCCCGGGGTTGAAATCAGCCTGGGGAGGGGTCCATGCACTCCCCCAATTATAATGAATAATTCCCCTGGCCCACCTGGGGGACACATACCAAACAAGTGGATCCTTGATCCTGATGGTACAAATTACAAAAAGCACTTTCCGTACCAGGAGCTTGCTTTCTGCCCAATTTGGAGTAATTCTGTCCAGCGGTTTCAGGCTGTAGTCATGTCTAAAATCCCCATGGGAAAATGCATGGAGAAAATGAATTTTGGGACCCCCCCTTTTCTCTCAGCCCCCACTTGAAATTATATATATAGTTTTGAAAAGACACTCAAAGACAATGTAATAGTATGGCTGCGTTACATTGACGATACTGTGGGACGGTACTAAACAGCAGGCAGATGAGTTTGTAGAAGGAATCAATGAAAATGATCTGAACCGCCACTTCACATCAACAATGAGCAAAACATCTATAACTCTTTTAGACACAGAGGTCTTCATACATAACAACCGGATTGAGACTAGGTTTTATAGAAAAGACACTTCTGGAAACTCTACCCTACACGCAAGTAGTGCACATCTCATAAAAAACATTCCGTATGGGGAGATGCTGCGCCTCAGTCGAATTTGTAGTAATGAAAAAGATCTAAGTGAGGCACAGCAATGTAGCAAACAGAGATTCCGTTAGAGGGGATACTGAGATAACATCATTAATAGAGCTATCATCAAATCAATGGGGAACAGTAGGGAAGAGCTTTTGAAAGACAAAAGAGAGGTGGTACATACTGTATCTCAGGACAGGGCGATCGACAGGAAGTGCTGGGGGTGACATCAATCAGTTTAGAATCATCATGAGATACAGCAGACAACATAGCAGCCTCCACAAGATCATCAATAAAAATTGGCCCGTAATTCTTAATGACCCGGTGATTGGACCCACGTTACCACGTCGGGTGTCCATCACACACAGTAGGGCCCCTACAAGAGGGATGCATTGGTCAACACCAGTCCGGAAACAATTGACAAGACCAATTGGTTACAGACCAATAAGGGTTTTTTTAAGTGTAAAACGTGTAAGGCTTGCCTCCATGGGGTCAACACCAAGATATACAAAACCCCCTTCAGTGACAAAGAATATAAGATCCCAAAACTCCTAACCTGCAAAACAGAATATGCGATATATGTAATGAAATGTCCGTGCGATCTTCAGTACATAGGAAGCACGAAATTACCTGTACACAAACGCATTTTGCAACACCTTTGACCTATATCCAATCAAGATAACACATATCCTATTGCACAACATTATAGACAGTTGCTCAATAGCAACAATGAGGGTATTAAATATTATGTGGTTGATGCAATCCCACCCAGTAGGAGGTGAGGTGAGAGGGAATCTAAACTGCGCAAATTAGAGACGAGAAATATCCTCCAGTTTGATTCCAAAACCCCAGGGGGATTGAATGCAACGGAGGACTTGCACACATGTTTGGGCTAAATGATAACTTTATTGTTTCTATTAATTCAAAGATTTAAATATTTAGATATGTATGTTTATAAGATTAGAACTCCGTTTTATCCTTAACCTCTGAACACTGGATTATCTTTTAATTATATTTATTAAGTCTTAAAATATAGTGATAAGATACCATATTTTTGGGTCTTATGCACTTTTATATTTATGTATTTATATTTATATAGTTATATTTATGTATATATTTATATATAAATTAGGGGGACAAATTTTAAACCGGTGCACATTTATATATGAAAGTGACCGGAACCCACTAATTATGAAAGGTTGAACAAGAGGCAACAGGGGTAGGAAGACATAGAGGTCCTATGATATGGCATTTCACAAATATCTAAGTTAGTCATCTCTGATAATGTCGATGGTTCCGGACGGTATATGTCATTCCTCCAGGCAAACCCAGCATTAGGCCAATATATCAAACAACTGCCACAGAGTGCTCTGACACTGCAATGAAGAATAAATTAATTCTGTAACTATCGTTAAGACTTATCAAGTCCTTATTTTTAACAGACTCGCATTTTAGGTCAAACCCATCACAAAGGATAGTTTTCACACGCACATGTAGTAGCTCTGTAGACATATATAAAGATTACCATATACATGCAGCACAAGTAAGTGGATTCAACCCTAACATAGTAATCCATTGTTTCAAAAAGTGTTGCTTAATATGCATGCGAAATCCAAGGCAATAGTTAGGACTACAAATATGTCAACTTAGGTCCTTTATCTAGAATATTGGGATACTGTATTGGGGCAATATATTTTGATTTGCTCTTTAGGAAGAGGGTTTATAATCAAATATATGGCATTTATTCCAATACCTACAAATCCAGTCTCAGCAGCAGGTTAGCATTATTTTGCACAAATATTTTGATATGATTATTATGCAATTTTAACCGCTGTTTTTACGCTGTTTTTACCCTCGTATCTTAACCTGTATTCAACATGGATTTTATTGTGTGTAAATATATAGATTAACTATGGGTTTTACAATTCTACATATTTAATGTCAATGAACTACAAATTCTTTTATGTCTATGAGCGCTACATTCACGTGATTGAATGAGATCAGCACTTGTCACTTTAAATACAGAAGTTCAACACGACTACAATGTCATGTGAACAAGGCTCGGATGAGCCAAAACGTATGGCAACATTGAGGAATAAATAATTAAATTGCACTAACTATTTGGTCCGTGTCCATTGTTGGAGAGAAGAATCTCAAGGCAAAACGTGGAAAGCAGTAATATATATATATATATATATATATATCTCCAACAAAAAGCCCCCGAGCTTCAGAGATGCACTCCCAACAGAGGATTAATTCTCACTGAGCTTTTATTTGGCAAAACAGGACAAGCGTCACCGAAAAATTAACAATCCCTGACGCGTTTCGGTGCAGATGCACCTTAATCATAGGGCGGGGCTTGGCCATCCGGAAAGCGCCGCATTTTACTTTTTACCCCTCTTGGCATACATTCTCCAGTGAATGGTATGCCGGGAAATGCAGTGCCGATTCTTCCCCATCAGTGGGGTCCGTGATTTTTGCCAGGCATATTAAAACTCCCAATGTCCTTCGTTATTACAGCCCTCTGGTGGGCCTCAGATCAGCTGTCCTGTTAATGATTCCATATCCCCCGGGCTGCGTGTGAGCTGTAATCCGGTTTCCAGCAGCAGACCTGCTTCCTTCCAGGCGGTGCAGTCTCTATCACGGCCGAGGCCGCCGTGTTTAACATCTCCAACAAAAAGCCCCCGAGCTTCAGAGATGCACTCCCAACAGAGGATTAATTCTCACTGAGCTTTTATTTGGCAAAACAGGACAAGCGTCACCGAAAAATTAACAATCCCTGACGCGTTTCGGTGCAGATGCACCTTAATCATAGGGCGGGGCTTGGCCATCCGGAAAGCGCCGCATTTTACTTTTTACCCCTCTTGGCATACATTCTCCAGTGAATGGTATGCCGGGAAATGCAGTGCCGATTCTTCCCCATCAGTGGGGTCCGTGATTTTTGCCAGGCATATTAAAACTCCCAATGTCCTTCGTTATTACAGCCCTCTGGTGGGCCTCAGATCAGCTGTCCTGTTAATGATTCCATATCCCCCGGGCTGCGTGTGAGCTGTAATCCGGTTTCCAGCAGCAGACCTGCTTCCTTCCAGGCGGTGCAGTCTCTATCACGGCCGAGGCCGCCGTGTTTAACATCTCCAACAAAAAGCCCCCGAGCTTCAGAGATGCACTCCCAACAGAGGATTAATTCTCACTGAGCTTTTATTTGGCAAAACAGGACAAGCGTCACCGAAAAATTAACAATCCCTGACGCGTTTCGGTGCAGATGCACCTTAATCATAGGGCGGGGCTTGGCCATCCGGAAAGCGCCGCATTTTACTTTTTACCCCTCTTGGCATACATTCTCCAGTGAATGGTATGCCGGGAAATGCAGTGCCGATTCTTCCCCATCAGTGGGGTCCGTGATTTTTGCCAGGCATATTAAAACTCCCAATGTCCTTCGTTATTACAGCCCTCTGGTGGGCCTCAGATCAGCTGTCCTGTTAATGATTCCATATCCCCCGGGCTGCGTGTGAGCTGTAATCCGGTTTCCAGCAGCAGACCTGCTTCCTTCCAGGCGGTGCAGTCTCTATCACGGCCGAGGCCGCCGTGTTTAACATCTCCAACAAAAAGCCCCCGAGCTTCAGAGATGCACTCCCAACAGAGGATTAATTCTCACTGAGCTTTTATTTGGCAAAACAGGACAAGCGTCACCGAAAAATTAACAATCCCTGACGCGTTTCGGTGCAGATGCACCTTAATCATAGGGCGGGGCTTGGCCATCCGGAAAGCGCCGCATTTTACTTTTTACCCCTCTTGGCATACATTCTCCAGTGAATGGTATGCCGGGAAATGCAGTGCCGATTCTTCCCCATCAGTGGGGTCCGTGATTTTTGCCAGGCATATTAAAACTCCCAATGTCCTTCGTTATTACAGCCCTCTGGTGGGCCTCAGATCAGCTGTCCTGTTAATGATTCCATATCCCCCGGGCTGCGTGTGAGCTGTAATCCGGTTTCCAGCAGCAGACCTGCTTCCTTCCAGGCGGTGCAGTCTCTATCACGGCCGAGGCCGCCGTGTTTAACATCTCCAACAAAAAGCCCCCGAGCTTCAGAGATGCACTCCCAACAGAGGATTAATTCTCACTGAGCTTTTATTTGGCAAAACAGGACAAGCGTCACCGAAAAATTAACAATCCCTGACGCGTTTCGGTGCAGATGCACCTTAATCATAGGGCGGGGCTTGGCCATCCGGAAAGCGCCGCATTTTACTTTTTACCCCTCTTGGCATACATTCTCCAGTGAATGGTATGCCGGGAAATGCAGTGCCGATTCTTCCCCATCAGTGGGGTCCGTGATTTTTGCCAGGCATATTAAAACTCCCAATGTCCTTCGTTATTACAGCCCTCTGGTGGGCCTCAGATCAGCTGTCCTGTTAATGATTCCATATCCCCCGGGCTGCGTGTGAGCTGTAATCCGGTTTCCAGCAGCAGACCTGCTTCCTTCCAGGCGGTGCAGTCTCTATCACGGCCGAGGCCGCCGTGTTTAACATCTCCAACAAAAAGCCCCCGAGCTTCAGAGATGCACTCCCAACAGAGGATTAATTCTCACTGAGCTTTTATTTGGCAAAACAGGACAAGCGTCACCGAAAAATTAACAATCCCTGACGCGTTTCGGTGCAGATGCACCTTAATCATAGGGCGGGGCTTGGCCATCCGGAAAGCGCCGCATTTTACTTTTTACCCCTCTTGGCATACATTCTCCAGTGAATGGTATGCCGGGAAATGCAGTGCCGATTCTTCCCCATCAGTGGGGTCCGTGATTTTTGCCAGGCATATTAAAACTCCCAATGTCCTTCGTTATTACAGCCCTCTGGTGGGCCTCAGATCAGCTGTCCTGTTAATGATTCCATATCCCCCGGGCTGCGTGTGAGCTGTAATCCGGTTTCCAGCAGCAGACCTGCTTCCTTCCAGGCGGTGCAGTCTCTATCACGGCCGAGGCCGCCGTGTTTAACATCTCCAACAAAAAGCCCCCGAGCTTCAGAGATGCACTCCCAACAGAGGATTAATTCTCACTGAGCTTTTATTTGGCAAAACAGGACAAGCGTCACCGAAAAATTAACAATCCCTGACGCGTTTCGGTGCAGATGCACCTTAATCATAGGGCGGGGCTTGGCCATCCGGAAAGCGCCGCATTTTACTTTTTACCCCTCTTGGCATACATTCTCCAGTGAATGGTATGCCGGGAAATGCAGTGCCGATTCTTCCCCATCAGTGGGGTCCGTGATTTTTGCCAGGCATATTAAAACTCCCAATGTCCTTCGTTATTACAGCCCTCTGGTGGGCCTCAGATCAGCTGTCCTGTTAATGATTCCATATCCCCCGGGCTGCGTGTGAGCTGTAATCCGGTTTCCAGCAGCAGACCTGCTTCCTTCCAGGCGGTGCAGTCTCTATCACGGCCGAGGCCGCCGTGTTTAACATCTCCAACAAAAAGCCCCCGAGCTTCAGAGATGCACTCCCAACAGAGGATTAATTCTCACTGAGCTTTTATTTGGCAAAACAGGACAAGCGTCACCGAAAAATTAACAGGGAGTGCATCTCTGAAGCTCGGGGGCTTTTTGTTGGATATATATATATATATATATATATATATATCACACGAAAACTCCTGTCTTACACTCGATCTGACAGACCCACCAGGCACGAACCTCAGGCACTCCCAAAGAACTTGCGATTGAACGCAATGTTGATGAAACAGAGCAGTGAATTTATTATTAAATAGTCCACAAAATTAAACAGGCATAATGCCCGATATATATATATAAATACCCAAAATTCACAAAACTGCTAGCAGGCCACCAGGGAGACCCATTGTCACCTCTATCAATAGTCTATTAGAGAATTGTTCTACCTATATAGATTTTTTCTTGGCACCTTGGGTCAGAGATCTTACTTCTTACATAAAGGACACTGGCAATTTCTTGAAAATTATTGAGGGCGTCACCTGGGAGTAAGACATGCTTCTCATTACATTAATTTTGAATTGCAACTCTGAATTCACTGTATATGTTTTAGAATGTCCCTGTCCTAAAAGATACGCGGGTAGTACCATCCATATAGCAAAGAAACGTATACTGCAGCATATGCGAGCCATCACCAAGAAAGATCAGAACTACTCGATGGCTCGCTATTTCGAGCATATATACAACTGTGACTTTAAATTATTAAAGTTCTTTTGTATTGATAAGGTTCCTAAGAACGAAAGAGGGGGAGACAGGACTAGGGCTTTGAGGGCCATAGAATCCAAACATATAATTGATTTCCAAACTATAACCCCCTAGGCCTCAACATTGATGAGCGATTGTGGGCTTACTTGGAATAATTGGGGAATATTACATTGTCTGCTCCGGTTTCTCACCTTACTGTCCTTTTTATTGTGAGATGATTATTTATTGTGTCATCCCAACCCCTGTAACCACCCTGTGAATGGAATTTATGGAAGAATGTGGATAAGAGGTACTAACCTCCGCCACAAGTCGCTTTTCACAATATCTACCTCTTTCATAGAACGACCCCAAAAAATATGTATTTTTTAGAAGCATATATAGCTTGGGGACATTTTAACTATGAAATGTATTTTTAACCACTTTTAACAGTTGTATGTATTTATATATAACATTGGAGTACTGATTTGGCATTAACTTGTTTAACTCTGGAACAGACTCAAAGATGGCCACCATGTATTCTGCATGTAGTAGTAACTATACAAAGCCATATTTTATTTCCATGCTTTTTAATCCACGTAATGCACGTTTTGCACTTTAAAATTGTGTCTCGCACTTGGTTACACTGACATCGAGAAAGGCAGCTTGCCGAAACGTGTCTGTCAGTGCGGGGGGTGGTTTGCACGAATAATGAAACTTGAAGCAAGGACTTGTGAGTGCTCTCCTGTTTACGCTGCTGGAATCGCTGGGTATGTGTAGAAATATATATATATATATATATATATATATATATATATATTATATATTTTCCGGTTGAGGGCAGCCACCAGCTTGCGGGGAGGGGGTCTGGTAACTAAGACAACCGAGCTCCGCAACGATAACAAAGAATTTCAACTCCTGCAACTTCCAGCCTCCAGGTGGCGAAGAAGGAGACGCAGACCCTGCAGTTTTTCAGGCAAGATGTTTTATTTCATTAAAATCTCCAACCCACGCATGACGCGTTTCAGGCTTCAAGGGCCCTTGTTCACATTCGTGAGGAAGAAGCTAGCCAGGAAGTAGGAAGATGGAGCCCCGGGACGCGGCAGCTCAGGTAAGTAATTTTCTTTATATGCAAGGTTTTAAGTAATTGTAAAATGAGGGCGGGAGGGAGGCGGGTGGTGCGAAGTGGGGCTACGCGAAGAGTGCGGGTGGGCGTAGATTTGCCCCCACTACGTAATGCTTCACTTAGCCTCACTACGCCCACTACGCCCAGGGCTGGTAGTTAGTGACCAACTGATCCAGCATGTTATACAACAACAGAGACAGTGCTGCACACATTCACATAGTTTAGTTACTAATCCATGTATTAAGTGAGACACTTTTAATTACTCACTTAAACAGACAGTCAGACAGCTACTAAATCCTCCATCCAGACAGTTATATATCCACTCAATCTTCAATACAGATTGGTGTATATATAATACATATTTAAATTTCAAACTAAACCACATTCACTGGATGATGTCATCAGTGATGTCACTGACCATGTCATGAATGATGCAATATGTGACATCATCAGCAGTGCATTGTGGGCGCGCGAGTTATAGTTAGCAGAACTAACTATAACGGAAGAATTTCTATGGTTTTGTATGAGTGAAATGTCCAGCTAACTATAACACCCCCGAAACCTATGTTTTTTTCTGTGAATTTCTAAGGTTTTTTAAATGCAAATTTCTAACTATAACGTCTCTGAAACCTGTGGTTTTTTCAGTGAATATATATATATATATATATATATTACCTACTGGCGGTCGCCAGTAGGTAGTTATAGTTAGGACCCTGTTTCCATAGGAAAACTGCAACATTCTATTTGGAATAACTTTGGCGCCGGTCGACGAATCCTCGCGAAATTTTCAAAATAGGTGGGGCGCTACGCTCCGCTCCTACCCTGAAAGTCTCGGGGGGATTCGTCAAGCGGGGGCTGAGAAAAAAGGGGGGTCCCAAAACGCGTTTTTCCCATGCATTTTTCCATAGGACCTTTAGACACAGCTACAGCCCGAACGGCTGAACAGAGTTACTTGAAATTTGGCAGAGAGGTAGTCCTCAGGTCAAGGAAGTGCCTTTTGTAGGTCTGGTGTAAATCTGTTCAGTAGTTCCTGAGAAAATAGCATTTAAATCAATATATATATCTGTGGCAGCTTACGGTGCGCTTACCGTGCGCTTACGGTAAGCTTACCGTACGCGTACGGTGCCGTGCGCGAGCGCGAATCTGATTGGCTGTTAGATCTTAGTAAACATTCGAATCGGTCGAAACCAGGAAGCGGCGGCCGCCATTTTCTCTCTCGCACTCTGAGGGGGGGTTGAAAAACAAAGGCCAAAAACATGTAAAGGGGCTGTTTAGACAGCTCCTAAGCACCTAGCCATGATCAAGGAGTCCCCAAAGATCCACCAAGGCCAAAAAAGCAATTTTATTTTTTTTGAAAATTTCGCCGATTACGCCTACCGTACGCGTACGGTAAAAAGTTAAAAAAAAAATAAAAAAATTATCCATATTCTCCCCACCCCGTGTGTAAATGGTGCCCGTAGGGAACCATTTTTGCACGGCATATTACCATCCTGAAAAACTAAAAGATTACCTTTCACAACGAAGCGCATAATATGTCCTCCATGTGCGCACGGTGCGCGAAGAGCATCGTGCGTACATGGCCCATCTAGCGTAACGTGGGCACGCGGTGCGCGTAGCGCACCGCGTGCCCACCGTGCGTGCACGGCACTAACTGCGTAAAGTGGGCGCGCGGTACGCGAAGCGCACCGCGTGCTCACTGTGCGCGCACGGTGCGCGAAGCGCACCGTGCACGCACGGAACGAACTGCGTTAAATGGGCGCGCACGCCACGAATGGCGTAAAGTAACTTAGCATTTAAAAAACCATACAAATTCACTGAAAAAACCATAGGTTTCACACACGTTATAGTTAGGAATTAGCATTTAAAAAACCTTGCAAATTCAGTGAAAAAACCATAGGTTTCACACATGTTATAGTTAGCTGGACATTTTACTGATAAAAAACTATTGAAATTCCCCCGTTATAGTTAGTGCAGGCAACTATAACTCACGCGACCGCAATCCTCTGCTGATGACATATGTGTCTTTATGAAAAAAAAATATTTGTAATATATGTATAGCTAAAATTTAATGGAAGAAGACATGGGCAAATAAGTGTCTAAATACAGTATTAGCATCAGCAGAGGATTGCGGTTGCGTGAGTTATAGTTGCCTGCACTAACTATAACGGGGGAATTTCAATGTTTTTTTATCAGTAAAATGTCCAGCTAACTATAACATGTGTGAAACCTATGGTTTTTTCACTGAATATATATATATACACATACACATATATAAACTCATACATACACACACACATATATATTCACCCAAACTGCTCCAGAGAGAGTAGAGGCCACAACAGGGGTGAGTAGGGAGGTTTCTTTATTCAGCTTAATGACAGGATTGGCGAATGCATTTCGGCATGTGATGTGCCTTCCTCAGCGCCAAGAGTCTTTCAGGAGATGCAGGCGTCATCGTGGTTTTAAAGTTCATGCCCCAAAATGATTGGTTCTGGTCCGCTCCGCCCCCAAGATCAGTGACCAAGCACACCTTCTGCAGGACACCTGATGTATGTGCACTGCAGATCCCAGAATGCAATATTGAATCTGGTAGGTACTGTGGGGGTAGATCGATGTTTGTGCGGATTTGTATGCCTCCACGATGTCGTCTAAAGCAATCCCCTGTGTCTCGCTTGAACTCTGGTAGCCCCCTAGGTCCCCAGACCGCATCAACCTCCGGGCCCCAGGATTCCAATCAGCAGGGGCAAGTCTGGCAATCCATCTCGCCCATCGCGGAGTCAATGACTCCGGCACCGCTCCATCTCCTCCTGAACTCAGAGGTGTGCCTTGATTAGTCCAGTATCCTGGAAACGCAAAATTGTCCGCCGCAGCAGACGCCAGGGAAACCAAAGCCAACTTCAGGATGCGGGTGCCTCTATAGCGCGCCTCTGGCATGCGCGCCAAAAATTCACCCAAACTGCTCCGGAAAGAGAGTAGAGGCCACAACAGGGGTGAGTAGGGAGGTTTCTTTATTCAGCTTAATGACAGGATTTGCGAATGCATTTCGGCATGTGATGTGCCTTCCTCAGCGCCAAGAGTCTTTCAGGAGATGCAGGCGTCATTGTGGTTTTAAAGTTCATGCCCCAAAACGATTGGTTCTGGTCCGCTCCGCCCCCAAGATCAGTGACCAAGCACACCTTCTGCAGGACACCTGATATATGTGCACTGCAGATCCCAGAATGCAATATTGAATCTGGTAGGTACTGTGGGGGTAGATCGATGTTTGTGCGGATTTGTATGCCTCCACGATGTCGTCTAAAGCAATCCCCTGTGTCTCGCTTGAACTCTGGTAGCCCCCTAGGTCCCCAGACCGCATCAACCTCCAGGCCCCAGGATTCCAATCAGCGGGGGCAAGTCTGGCAATCCATCTCGCCCATCGCGGAGTCAATGACTCTGGCACCGCTCCATCTCCTCCTGAACTCAGAGGTGTGCCTTGATTAGTCCAGTATCCTGGAAACGCAAAATTGTCCGCCGCAGCAGACGCCAGGAAAACCAAAGCCAACTTCAGGATGCGGGTGCCTCTATAGCGCGCCTCTGGCATGCGCGCCAAAAATTCACCCAAACTGCTCCGGAAAGAGAGTAGATATACATGTATATATATATATATATATATATATATATATATATATATATACACATGTATATGTATATAAACGTGTTGGTCATCACTCTTGCACCTTATATGATAAAAAAAGAAAATAAAGGATTGCTTTTGGAGAACAGAGCTGTGTCTCTTAATTTCTTTCCCATTGGCTGGTTGGCTGTCAACAGGAGATGCATGGGTGAATGCTGGAAAGTGTTCGTGTAATTTGGAGTGGGGACACCGGTACGCACAAAGTGAGCACCCGAGCGTTAGACGGAGTACCTTCCAGTGGTAAGGGTTACAGAGGAAGAATGAGGAACTTTGCCTCTGCCTGTAGTCACTGTGCCGACTGATACACATGGATTAATGTTAAGGTAAAAATGGGTAGAAAGTGGAGGGGAGACATGACTGCTTACACTAAGGAGGAAGCACGAAGAAAACTGATCCCAATCCTGATTCCCGTTAGACCCAACCAAGTCTCTGTTAAAGAGTACAAATGCACCGAGACAGTCATTTCCTCAGGGGAGCAGGATCTTATCTTGGATAAACAAAGTCACTTGAGATTAAGAGAGGATTCTCAAGCATCTGTTTTGCCCACTGATCGAAGCGCTGAGTTCCGCTTGCAATCCGTGCTGAAGGAAAGGCTGCAAACTTGACACTTAAGGTTAACACTAACTAGGATTCAATTCATTGGTGGCAAGATTATGATATCACAATTTGGACTGTATTTAAGAGGGAAATTGGAAATAAAATGTTATTAAAAACATTTAAAAAAAACAGAGGAATAAAACAGAAACAAAGTAAATGAATTCACATTGACAACATGGTAGAGAGGCGAACAAAGCATGAATTAAAAGCAAAAGAGCTCCTTGGTAATCAGAGCTAAGATGGAGGGCTAGCCAACACAACATTGAGAACAACAGAGGCAATGGCTTGAAATTGGTGAAAGAACTGGAGCAGACAAGGATTGTCAAAATAAACCAATGGTGGGAGATGATAAAACTAAAAAGTTACTTAGAATGTGGAAGGGTCCCGAGGGGCCTACGGATTTCCGTACTTCCTCAGCTCAGTGATCTAGATCTGGACTTGCTCAAACAATAGCAAGCAGATACAACGGAATGCTTGAACAAAAGTATGCAGACATTAATCACACATTCTAAAAGGAAATTAACAAAGGCTATAAAAAGGATTAAAGAACTGGAGGGAGTACTGGAAAGTGTGTAGAAACGTAAGAGGTAAAAAGTGCATTAAAGAACATGGAGAAGAAATTAGAGAAAACTCAGCAGGAAGTCGAAGACAAGAAGGCAAAGAAATTCAACCAGGATAAGAGAGACTACTTGGCAGGAAGGATATAAATGTTTTCCAGGAATAGATCATTTGTTCAACTGCCAAATGATGGATAAAAAGATGAAAATTATTGCAGCTCCCTCCAAAAGTAAATAAATTAGTTCAGGGATTGAAGAGGCCACAATCCCATTCCCCAGATTCGATTTTGTGGGGTAAATGAGGCTATACCAAATGAGCATGAGAAGGTGTGGGAGGGGATCCTCCCAGAAACGGGAAGCAAACCCTTCAGGACAAGAAGATTAAAAGGGAGCAAATTAAGTTGGGGGGCAATAGGAAAGAGAACCTAGAGAAATCGACACAAAACAATTTGATCATTAATCTCTTTTCTAAAATCTTACATGAAAGCATCTCACGCTTTTAAAAAAGGTACTTACCTTTTGCTCCAATTCAAAATTGGATATTGTCAATGCCAGAAACTGATCTCTATAAACTTTTGAGAAAAATGAAACAAAAATGTATTTGACACAGAAGAAAGAGAAAAAACAAAGGAAGGAAACAAACAAGGTAAATCTGCAATCACGACGAGGGAAATGAATCCTTTAAGATCGCTTGCCATTCTTGAAAAGGAGGCAGATGGTGGGAAAGGTTGCAGTGAAGTATATGGCCTGTCAGTCTTGGAGTTATGTAGACATTTGGGAATTCCAACAGATAGAGCAGTTGAAAGCAGTTGCATATCAAAGTCGAATTGTTTCCCTAGCTGCCGGCAGGAAACAAAGTTGACCTCTTCTAGGAGATTATGATTGCGGGATTAAATAAAATCAACCTAAGAAATGCAAAAAGAAATACAGTCAAGAATAACAACATGACGAAAGAAGACCGGGAAGCACTCCTAGATTTGCAACAGGATAAAAATGTCATAATTAGAGCTAGTGCTATAGGAGGCAATATTGTGATCCTAAGTTGTGAAAAGTAAATACTTCCAGTCAACATGCAGATGGGATCAATGTACGTGAATATTTTTTTAAATACTGCTCAATATCCCTGCTGGAACACCCAAATATGTTATTAGAGATGAAGGACTTCTGTCTTCACCATATTGTACCATATTGTATTTATTTTTAACAACAATTATTTCCTAAAAGTCCACAGAACCGCAATGGGGATATCATTTGCCTCAACCTATACAAACTTAATAATGAGTTGATCAGGAGGCAGAAGTTGTGTGAAACAAACAGAACTCAGCTAACATGGAACAAGTAATCTTATGGGTTTATTTCATGTACAACTTATTTATTGCTTGGGAAGGGGAAAGAGATGAATCTGAGACCTTTCTGAAATCATTAAATAACAACTTGCAAGGAATAAGATTCAAGTATTACTCGGCGAGAAATAAATCAACTATCCCGATATTGGAGTCTTCATTAATGATAACGAAATATGTACTAGGATTCGTGGAAAATCGACCAGCACAAATAGCATTCTACATGCCAACAATGGACACCCACGCAGCCTAAAAGGGAGTCTCCCATATGAGGAATTTCTTTGAGCCAGGCAGAATTGCTTGGAGGAGAAGGAATTCAAACTATAGGCCGCAGAAATGTACCAGCGTTTCAGAGTAAGGGGATATCCCATTGAGGTTTTGGGGATGCCCTCTGGAGAGCTAAAGGAAAGAAAAGAGAGAATCTGCTGATTGTGAAACCGGAGACTGGAACCGATAAGGAAAACTTTGAAGTATCTAGATACATTATGGATTTAACATGTCCAATTTTGAGGTCAGAAAACTGTTAAAAGAGAAGTGGAAAATCCTTAGAATAGATGATGACCTCAAGGACCTATTACCAGAAGTCCCAAACATCACATACAGGAAACCAGCTTCATTTGTGGCTCATCTAACATGACGTTTTACAAATCCTGGTAACTCAATGAAATCTGGAATTGGTTATTAAGTGAAAAGTGAGTATTCTTAAAGTGCCTCAGATGCAAAGCATGCACCTATGGGCACAATTTAACAGAGGTTGGGACAATGCAAGGGAAAACATGAAAACGAATTATGGATAACATGCAAAACCACATTCGTGATCTATGTCCTTGACTGCACATGCGGAAAGAAGTATGTTGGGAGCACAGTCAATAAGCTTAAGCTCTGCATATGTGTGCAACAAAAAACAAGGACTTTTCTTACACCATGGCCAAGCATATCTGGGAGGTCCACGATGGAAACATAAGTGACATGAAATTCTATGGTATACAACATGTGGCAAAGAAGCCCTCGGGGGACAACAGAGAATTGGAGTTGCGGAGACCAGAATCCAAATGGAGAATACTAATGGGAACCGAGTACTGCTGGTGCTTGAACGCGGACGCTGAGCATTAAATAGAATGACAGTGTATATACCAATAAGCGGACGTTAAGTATATGTCGAGCAATGTTTGAAAATTGTAACAGGGTGTGCTCGCTTTGCATCATTGATATTGATGAAATTATGTTATGTTCTGATTGTAACTATATGGTTTTTTTTATCTCTTAGTACCTTACAGAAATCAGTAATATGGAACCCAAATCAGAGACGTTTTAATGCATGGGCAAAATGGGCTCTGGCCCAGGGCTCCAACCTTACAGGCGCCTCCTGACAGAGTCAGCTTCGTTCTCCATAGTTTTGCCCTAATGACCTTGAATATTGCTTAAACAGATTGTTTTAAATACTGTTTTCCTTTCATTTAATTTTTATTTACCTGATGTGTGAGAGTCTAGTACAGCCATTTTGCAGAGAAATGTTGCGTTTATGTTTCATGCAATATACATACAAAAAGTTTATTTTAGATCAAAACAACGCCTAACATATAAGAAATGGGAGGGCGTCATAGAGATTATTTGCAGTAATATTGGTGAGCTGCTGCTGTGTTACAATATTGTAAATATTGAAAACACACATAACTATACCTGAATATTAGATGTAAACACATTTAGGGCCTTATTTATGAGAAGTGAGGCATCGCTGTGTGAAAACAAGGATGCGTCACTTCTTAGGGCGCCCTACTTGCAACTTGATGGATGCGTCATATTTACTGTATGATGCATCATGTCGCAAGGAGTTACAGATACATCAGTATTTCTGACGTATCTGTAGGCTCAAAAGTGATGCATTGCTGGGGTGTGTCTGAAAATAGACCCAACTCCAGCAATGTGTCCTTTCACATGGTGCTTGCCTGCATCAGTCTTACACCTGCTGTGAGGCAAGTGTAAGATATTGACGCAATGGCGTCCTAGAAGTGGCACACTGAGTTCTCATAGATTTCAATGCGCCACTTCTACGAGGCATTTTGCGGGGCAACACCCACTCTGCAGACATTATACCTAGCGGAGGTATAATGTGGTGCAGGGGTTTACAAAGTGACGCATCTGTCTTGATGCGTCACTTTGTAAATAGGGCGCAACATGGCACATTTTTTACGCTGCGGTGAATCACAAAAAGTGACGCACCGGCGGCATAAAAGTGAAGCAAGGCCTCATAAATAAGGCCCTTAGAAGTTGTTCCTTTGCACTGTCAGGGACCTAATTAAATGAAATAGTGTATATAATAAAGCGCACAGCTACTCAGACTAGAGTGTCCTGGTGCGTGACAGCGGGAGGAAAATGTGCGTAAAAGACCCATCAGTTAATTAAAAGCCAGGTTTTTAAGTTCTTCCTGAAAGAGAGTAGGTCTGTGGTTAGTCTCAGAGACTCGGGGAGGCTATTCCACAATTTTGCACCTAGAAAGCCTAAGTATCTGCCTCCATTGCGGACACGGCATATTTTAGGCATGATGAGCGGGTTGGCTTGGAAGATCTTAGGAGTCTAGATGTTGTGTAGCGATTAACGCGCTTATTTAGGTAGCCAGCTCCTAAGCCGGGGAAAGCTTTAAAGAAGATGGTCATCGCTTTGAAGTCGACCCGTTCTTTTATGCGGAGCCAGTGCAGGGACTTTAGAATAGGGGTCATACTAGATCTGGGTTTAGGTCGCAGGATGGCTCTGGCCGCCACGTTTTGTACCACTTGTAGGCGCTGGATAGGGGATTTGGGAAGACCGAGGTACAAGTTGTTGACATAGTCAAGCTTTGATGTCACCAGAGCCTGCATGTCGGACTCCAAGTCCTCTGGAGCCCGAACTAGAGACACTGCCACCTAGCGGTCTCTTCTTTCCTCTACAGTTACCGGGTCCCAAGGCTGAGGAAAAGCACGTTCACAAATGCAGCTGGCCCTTTAAGAACTCCGCAGAGGATTCGGGACACGCCTCCCGGAGGGCGGACGGGCCATTCACCGAGAGCAATATCAGCAGGGAGGACGCGAGAGGGTGTGTCGACGACCGGAAGGGAGAGCGAACCTGCAGCGAAACCCCTTACGACCCCGAAGGACGAGAGCCGTTGCTTCCGAGGAGCGGAGGACTGGACGATTGCCTGCCGAAGGAGCCCCAGGACCACAAGGAGGACACACCGCCCGCCACGGCCCAGGAGGGTCGTGGCTTCAACAGGTGCGTGCTCGCCTTCGTGGATCCGGGTGTCAGGTGGGCATGTCGGTCTCAGACCAAACGGAGGGTAATCGTACGGCACCGAGTCTGTAAACTCTTGAGACCGGCCGCGCGTATATTCCGTTTTGCTTTTCTGCAACTCCCTAGTGACGGCTTCCCCATCCTGCACTCTATCCCGTAGGAGGTGTTGTGCCCCTCACTCCTTCCCCTCGTTTTGGCCTCAACCTTTGCACTAATACAAGTGCCTCTTTCTTTTCTTTATTTCTCGAGCCATCCGGGAGTCCTGCGCCATAAGAGGTGGTGACGAGTATCTCTGGAGGGAGACGAGCCCTGAAGACGGCAACAAGGAATCTGAACTGCTCCTCAGACTGCTTTTGTTCTTCTAAAAAAAAAAACCCCCGATTAAGCATTTCACTCTCTCTCTGGGACTTTATTTGGGCCCCGTGACACTGCACCATGGTCTTTCTGCTCTCACGGGGTAACAGTGGCAGACTTTTTTTTTGCATCCGGAATATGCCAAAGCAAGCGCCAATTAGATTTTGGATTTGAAAGCGCATGGAAATTGGCTTGTCTATAACAATTCCTAAGTTTTTGACTTTTTCTTTTCTGCGGGCGGGGGCGGCAGATCTTTTGGCCACCAAGAGCTCCAGTCAGGCGTTTCTGGATTACCAAAAAAAACCAACTTCAGTTTTGCCAGGATTGCACTTCAGCTGATTGATCTTAAGCCAGTTGAAAACCTTTGTGAGGCAAGACCTAATCATTGCCCCATCAAAGTCGGTTCCTTTTTCACACATAAAAATCAGCTAAGTGCCATCAGCATAGGAAACAATTTTGGCGCCCTCTTCCTCTACCAGAAATGCAAGGGGGGATAGATATATATTAAAAAGAGTAGGACTGAGAATGGAGCCCTGAGGGACACCTACATTCATGGCCGGAACTGGGGATGAGAAAGGGGGGAGCCCGATGTCCTGAGATCTATTTTCCAAGAAGGATGACATCCATGTTAAGGCGGTCCCCTCCAGGCCGATGTTAGCAAGTCTCTCCAGGAGCCTCTCATGTGGGACCATATCGAACAGACAGATTGAGCAGTATCAGAACAGCCTTGCCTCCCTGTTCCAGCTTACCCTTGAGAAATTCAGTCACTTCCAGCAGAGCGGACTCCGTACTGTAGTTAGCCCTAAAACCGAATGTGTTTTTGGAGGGCCTTGTTCAAATGCTTCTCTAATACTTTGGAGAGGGCCGGAAGAAGGGAGATTGGCCTGTAGTTGGCAGGGTCCGTCAGTTTGGCGTTAGCCTTTTTTATCAGTGGAAGAATCTTCGCATTCTTCCATAATTTCGGCATGTTGCCTGAGGAGAGGGAAGCATTAAAGAGCTAGTTTACCGTGGGGTTTACGGTGGGAGCTAATAGGTTCAGGATATTCGCTGGACATGGGTCGGTAGGAGAGCCAGACTTAATGCTTTGGAGAAGGGTCAGTGCCTCTTCAAGCTGAAACTCAGGGAAAGCTAGTAAAGATTGAGGATTCAAGAGATGAAATATGCTATTAGAACCAAGGTAGAAGGTCAGTTCTTCCTCTGAGATTTTAGTAAAGGCTTGTTGGATCATGGAGATCTTTTTGTGGAAGAATTGAGCTATTTGCTTAGACCATTCTTTGTGCATGGCCCTTCCTGTGTGCCGGCTTTCGGGGCAGTAAAGCATTTAACAATGCTAAAGATTTCCTTACTCTTATTTTGGGCATTTTCTATCTTGGTTTGAAAGAGGTTTTTTTTTTGCTGCCTCACGAGAATATAATTAGCTTTTAAGTTGTCTTCATACACCTTCCTGTCCTCAGATAAATAGGATTTACGCCACTTCCGTTCCATTTTTCTACAGTTTCTTTTGCTAGATCTGAGGAAATTGTTAAACCATGGAGCTGGTGGGGCCGAACTCTTTGAGGAGCGGGAAACAACCGATACCGCTGTATCAATGTTCGTTCGGAGCCATGAATCTATTGATAGGGCGTCTGAATTGGGGCTGGCAGACCGCTCCGGTGAGGAACGACCAAGGGCGTCTGCTAACATCGAGATGGATATTTTAAGGAACGTCCTGTAATTAGGGACCCTCTGCCCTACATTAGCCCGAGGGGCTGTGGCAGAGTTGGAATGACACATTTTAATAGGAGGTGGTCAGACCAGATAATGGGAAGAGCTAGGCTTACTGATATGTTAAAGTTGTGAAAGATTTGGTCTAGGTTTTGGCCCTTCTCATGGGTGGCCGAAGAAATGGAAACATGTTGAAGGCCTGCAGCGTCTCCAACTAGGAAATTGTTTGAGGGTCTTTTCCATTGTCCATATGTAAATTGAAATCTCCCAGAACAAGGCAGTTGTTGTATTTGAAGGCCAGGGAGGTGGTGGCTGTATTAAGCGTAGTAATACAATTTCCAATTGAACTGGGAGGTCTGTAAATCAGAAAAACAGCTATGCTATGATGGGAGGATAAGGTGCAGCGGGGAAACTAAGGACTCTGCACCCTCGATGTTTTCCATTGGGATGGGATAGCAGTCTAGTGTTTGGTTGTAAATTATGGTGACACCGCCCCCCTTCCCACTCGATCGGTCCCACCTAAGGATTTTATAACCCGTGGGGATGGCCGAGGTGATAGAGGGTTGGAGCCTTCAGACAGCCAAGTCTAAAAGTAGGCCATAAATGTGTGGTTCATGCTTTTGCATAGAGTGACAATTTAAAAGGGTGGCCTTTAAGTCCTCTGTTTTCTTATTGTTTTTACACTTATTGTTGTGTGGGAGGATCTTTGGTGCGACATTCCTGGGCTGGAGGAGAGACCAGTTGCACCTATTGCATCGAAAGTGTACCTCCAAGCTCGGATCAGCCGCTGTACACTGAGATAATGGTAGCCGCCTAAGGCTAAGCAGTTTTTCTCTATTGTAATATAGTGGAAGAAACTCACCGGAGGGGAACTAGGCAGCATGGCCGGCACCGGACGCCTCCGGGACGTCTCCGGCCGCGTCCGTTCGCATCGGGAATATATAGGCTAATGCCTATGATGCAAACTGGATCGCTAACGCAGCTGAGGAAGTGGAAACTGTGTGGGCGGAAGTAAGGAGCCCGATAGTAGCCCCAGCCCTCCGCACAATCGGCGTATGAGCAGCGGCGGACCAGGACTGGAGGAAAAGCGAGATGCGAATCAGAGCAGCTAAGGAGGTGTAGGCAAGCAGAATCAAGTAAAGTGCAAGTGCACGTAGGTAGGAGAAATTTTTAAAAAGCACTGAGTAATTCAGCCACACATATACAATTTTAAAAGTGTTAAAAACCTAGTAGCAGGGCAGGAAACACTAAATCCTACCGCTGTCTGCTGAGTGCGTCCATTTACATGGGGAATATATAGGCAAATGCCTATGATGCAAACTGGATTGCTAACACAGCTGAGGAAGCGGAAACTGTGTGGGAAACAGGGGCTCAAATTGGATCATAAATTCAGAGCTGTTCTGAACTGGGGCCCCCAAAATATGTTTGGCCCAGACCCCCCAAAATCCTTAAGATGTCCTCGACCCAAATATATCCCAGATGTGCCATAAGCACCCACATTGCCTACTCTGCACGGGCATTTTTAAACTCAATGGTCAGAAGATACCGAGCAGCGGTAACAATGCTAGGCAATAAAATTGCAGAACGCATGATTATGCACTTGCACTTTATTCAGATGAGGGCATCATATGGAACTCAGGGGATTGTTGAAGTACTTTCACTCTATATTGATAAGAATGTATGCATATAATTTCACAAAGCCTCATGCAGAAAGATAACAGTATGTATTGCATTTGCACTGTAATTATTATCTTATGTACATTTGCATAGGGTGTCATGCATATGGGCTACGTTATTGAATGCATTTGCACTTTATTAGGTTCATGCATACTTTTTTAAATAAAATCTCTTGCAGCTAAAGGACATTATTTATTGCATTGGCACTTTAATAATTGTGGAGACTATTAATCAATATACACATGCCCTGATGGGATTTTCATGCATACGCTTGATGTCTTTGACTCACTATCTCACTGTCTTCATGCTCGTCCTTTGCATTCTGCTGATGTGCTGCTTGCGGTGATCCCCAAAACAAGACGGAACAGATGTGGAGGCTCATCTTTCTCTGCGTTGGAATTCTCTTCCCTTGCGCCTTCGTGCTAGCAGGGATGCGGGCTCTTTCAAGCGCAGCTGAAACACCTGGTTATGTAATGGTGCCTTTTAAATTTCTATTCTTGTGTTCAGTGGTTACAGTACCTATAGCACAGGTACATTCCAAAGAGTAGCCATGCGCTTTACAGGTGCTATTTAATTTGATGCCTTTGACTCCTGAATTTGCACTTTTAAAATCATGAACACAATTGCGGATTTTGCAGGGAGAGAAGTCAAAACGTATAAATTGTATATGTGCTATAGAGATCATTGAGGTGGTCTTTGCGGATGCAGAGAGACAACTGCTACATCACCGATATGTTTTATGATACTTTACCTGGTTATAATGCATATAATGTGATGTGGATTGCGGAGGCCATTGTATTGATTTTTAATGAGGATGCAGTAGTATGACAGAAGGCTCGTTAAGGTCCTCATTGTATTGATGTAATGAAGGTGCAAGCGCAGGACAGTTTCCTCATCTAAATCCTCATTTGATATGGAAGCTATGTCTTGAATAATATACATTATTGCTGGTAAAAATATACATAGAAAGAGAAAAGAAAAAGGTGACTGTTATAAGCTGTGACAAAAAACACACTTGTTACATTAGCAGTCCAGTTGTTGTGCTGAATGGATTGGTGGCTGGAGAAGGGTTTGCCCCTTTAAATGTACACTTTGCACAAAGAATCTCAATGACCCTGTTGAAAGCTGATGCCGAAACACGTTGGTCAAAACTCTTGCAACTTATATGATGGAAAAAAATAAAGGATTGCTTTTGGAAAATGGAGTTTTACTTTCTTTCCCAACGGCTGTGAAGGGGAGACGCATGAGGGAATGCGGGATGCTGGAAAGTGCTTATGGACATATATATGTGTATGTATTGTCTCTGACAGGACATTTAACATTTTGAAGGAAGTGGTCTTTGCCTCTGTGTTAGCTATTGAAGAGAAGTATTTATTCTTATGTTTCTGTGACAGAATTAATTTGGATTGAACAACACAATATTTCTTCCTCTCACTTCCTGAGCATGCTTTGAAACCTTCCCAGATCCATGTTCCTATAAAGAGAAGCCCCCCTAACTAGTCAGCTCCCCCTGATTATTCCAACTTGCTATTTTCAACTTTTCAGACACCCTCTGTCTTTAGGTTGATAGAAGCCTGCAACTGAGTTCTGGCTATGATGTGCGAATGAAACCTAAGCTCAGGTTACTTTACCAAATTCTCACCCTTGCCTGCACACTCATGTAACTCAGGCATGCTGAAGATTTTATGACGGACAATCCATTGAAGGCACTGACTCACATAGTGAAATTCACAGTCTGTTAATGAAAGGGCGATTGTCCCAACACACAGTAGAACACCGGACTTGTGTGTCTTCCATCCTTGTGAAGATGCCTTTAAGAGACTTCAGGCTCAACAGTGGATTTGAATAGGTCATCCATTTTGTGAAGCTGACCCTCTTAAACATTGAAACACTGCAAGAAAGTCATACTGATAATTTCTCTAGGGAACTTCACAGAATCTTCAGTCTGGAAAGACGTCTACTCCTAAAACCAATCTCAACATCACACCAGTCTTTCCTGAGATTTGCATTCCCATCAATATAGTTTCAGCTCTAAGCACCATCAATCAAGCCTCGAATTGACCCGCATGCCTTCACCAGAATACCAGCTCCTTTGGTGGGACTTGTGCTTGCGGGGAGTACTATACTACATTACTAGTACTCCTAGGTGAACCAAGACTTATTAACATATTTTTACCTGTGTTTTTGGGTGTGTAGTTTGAAGAAGCCTTGCTAATGTTTGAGGTTCGAGATTTAAGTGAAGAATCAAGGTATAGTATGAAATAATCAAACTGTTGGAGCTCATCGCTAGTGTAGCAGAGTGTTAGGAAAGGTCAGATGGTGTGGTATATTTGATGGTATTACTGACTAAGCAGAAGAAAAGGAAGGAGCTGGACATTTAGTGTGAGAAATGACAACATTGTTTTTCATTGCTAAAAATAGGAACATTATTGGGTTTTTCCTGTGATTATATAACTATCAAAAGTCCAGAGGAACATCATTTCCATCATGGTGCCTGTACACATATACTATAAAACTAAGGGCCTGATTTAGAGTTTGGTGCAGAGGGTACTCTATTGCAACAGAGTACCCTCTCAGTCAAATTGCCAGTTTTGATTCACTTACCACTATAAAAAAAAAAAACTAGTGGTAAGGGACTATGAAAGCTTTTAAATAACCCTCACATCATAGGAGACAACTGCTTCAAGTTAAATGTTTGATGGGCAGTGGTCATGTTTGACGGATCCGTCCGTCAAACGTTTAACATTGACAGGAACTGCTGTGACAGTGGTCTCCAAACTGGCAGCATTCCTGGCCCAACTCCTACCTACTAGTAGAGGCTCCCCTTCACAGTAGGTATACTGACAAATTAAAGCGAACTAAAATAATCATGGGAAAATAAATCATAAACTCAAAAGAACAATCTAAAAGTACCTGATGGGTACCGCAAGCATGGCGGTGCTAATCAGAGGTAGGCAACTCCAAAACGCGACGCATGCGCCATACAAGGATGAAAACAAAGGATTAGTGCCAACTTCCCAAGATAGAGCGAGGAAAGTGCACAGGAGACCCAACACAACAGGGCGCTCCGAACTTCAGGTTAGAAGCACCAAATGGCAGCGCGAAAGTACCGATATACCAGATTTAAAGCCCAGCCACAAAGGGGACGTGGCTTAGGCAGTAAGAATGAACTAATGAAAGACAAGATGGGTTACCCCTCAGACATCTGTCTCACCACACGTATACATCCTCCTTCTCAATAGAGGAGAAGCATGGTAGAGGAGTTGCCTCTATCTACAATGGGTTTCTTCATGCAAACTAATTAACTCAATAAACATTGGATGTCCCATTGTTACTATTGTTGTACTATACGTACGAAAATTAATAAAGATCAAAATAAAGAAACTCCTCCTTTCCTGGGGAGATTAAAAACACAACGTCTACAAGTACAGAAGCTGAATATCCCATCACCTAGCAGCATGCAGACTTTTATTGATTAGTTTCATATTTATAGCAGTGATTAACTCACCTCCTCTTCCGATCATATTTTGTAGGGAGATTGCAACATCCACCTAGAAAAAGACACACACCCCCTCCTCAAATCCATCCTATTGGACAACAATGTACTACTTGTATTGCACCGTCTCTATGCACAGTGTGGGCCCAACTCTGGGCCTAAGTTTCATAAAGACTCCCCACATACGCAACCCACGCCTTCATTCCTGTTAAAATTCTGACCTCAACACTCCTGCCAAATGCTGAAATGGAGATGAAATGGTAACATCCAAGGACCTCAGAGTCATCGACTGCCAAGTGCTGAAAATGCCAGCAGGTCTACAATCATTGTGCTTGTGCATAACATGCAAATACACACATGCACAAATGAGTGCAAACTATGTGTCTTTTTTCACTGCAATCCATCTCTTTGTGTGCCTCCCAATATCTGTGCTCGGTTTTTTATTCCCCAACCTTGTGGCGGTGCTTCTTTTCTATTCCTCAGCCTGAGGGATAAAAAATAGGGCAGAGAGCTTGGAAAATAAAACTTAGGGCACAGAAATTGGAGGAATAGTAAGAGACAAATTTGTCAGACACATGGCGTATTTAGTTAATACACGTGTGCATGTCGGTTTGAATGATTTAACAAAAACATTCAGACCTATTGGCATTACAAGTGAATGCTATTAAATGTCCAAGAGCTACAACATTAAATATCACATACATACAAGAAACCCTTCCACAGAACTGAAATTTGAGTGCAGTTTTTACGGGCTTTTATTTATTTAACGTGATCTGTTATGTACCCAGACACCAGTATACCATGTCTTTTTTTTTCCTGCAACACAACTTTCAAATAGGACTCAAAATCCATCGAAAGGTTTCTGAAAATTAACAAATATGCCTCAGTATACACTTATGTGACATGATTCAAGCCTAAAATGTCACACCATTAACTGTGAGTGCCCCCGTTGCCTTTGTTCTTCTTTCTCCCATAGCCTGCGTTCCAGTTTACTTCACATCCCCAACCCTGTGACCACAGTGACCACACAGTTTTCTCAAGCTGAATAGCGGCACTCCAGAGGACTATTGGGCTGAACTCATTCACCACTCTTAGAGTTGGTTGAGTGCCCAACTACGGCACTTGTATTGACGTTTGCTCTGAAAAGGATTTATTTAAAAAAAAGCTTCAGCATGTGCCTTTATCTGTTTATCAAAGACTCGGTGAACCCTGACGTTTTCTATATAGTCATGGTGTAACATTAACAAATCGTTCACAAACTTTGAAATCGAATCGCTTATGTCAGTTTAGGAAAGCACATCTGCTTGCCTTCCTCCACATTTTTCCTAAATTCATGTCATGGCATGTTTAACTTTTGGCACTGGCAGACTGTGAAACAATTCCCAGAACATATGCTCTAACCCCGAAACATGAAAACAAATTGTTATTTTTAATTGCCATATCTTCCTCTTTAGTAAGATCAAAGAGACATGTTACTGAAAATGCGCCACTGGCATAAACATCAGATGTGACCTGAAACTTATGGCGAATGTGGGACTTTAAACGCAAGGCTTCTACACTGTCCTTATGGGCCCAAATTGCCGGACATAAACCAGCAGCATGCAAATATCAAAGTAAACAGTTTTGAAAGTTGAAAAAGCTACTTGTAACTTCAGCTTAACCCTCCATAAAAGCGCCTTGTGGCCCCCAAGGCCTAGGTGCTTAATGTATTAAGTAAGCTATGCTAAATATGGAATTGGTATGTCTCTTTAATAACATTTGAAAGTGTGTTTTCAATCATAAGGATAAACAGCCTTTCCATTTTGCCAAAGCGTGCTTTTAGATTAATAGTCACTTTATAGGAAGACATTTATAGAGCGCAAACAAATGCCCGAAGGCATCAAGGTGCTAAAAACAGTTTGTCCTAAAGAATGAAAAGAAGGCAGAAATAAAAATTCCATGATCTCAAGATTCGAAAACATCCATTAAAGAGTAAAAAGCCAGGTTTTCAAGACCTTAAAGAATGGGGTATAAGACTGAAGACTGGATTGGAACGAGGAAGGGAGTTACATTGCTTGGATGTGGCCACAAAAAAGGCTCTACTGCCCCACCTTGCCTCTCAGTATTTAGGGACAATAAAAAGATTCTTGAAGATCAAAGCAGTCTGGAGGGACTCTACCACTGAAACATGGCTTGAATAGCTCCAGACCCGATGTAATGCAATGCCTTGTGAATGATGCATAAAGCTTTAAAGATAATATGTTTGTTCACAGGTAGCCAATGGATCTTCAGAATCTCTGCCGAGACTGATTGACATTTAGGAACACCAAGGATCAATCTTGACGCACATTTTGAACCAACTGTAGTTTGCCTATTGTAGTCTTGTTGATATCCAGGTAGACAGCATTGCAATAGTCCAATCTGGATAAGATCAGTGCCAAAGCCACTTTCTTGCGTTCTGGGAGGGGAATGTAAGAAAACACCTTCCTAGGAGTCCTGAGCATCTAAAAACCGGTTGAGACTGTCCAATTGACCTGAAGGTCAAATGACACGTTTTTGACTACTAGTAGTCCAAGGTTCTTTGCGGAATCTGTAGGTCTGCTTACGACCACACATATTACATCACTTATGACATGGTCAGTGACAACACTGATGACGTCTCAAATGATATCACTCATGACATAACTGATGACATCATCCACAGAATCACTCACACACCCACTCACAACCCCAACAACCTTTCATACACCCACACAACCACTCATATACCTATTCACAAACCCATTCAAGTAGTCATACCCACCCACCACTCACTCAGACTCAGTCACACAACTGGTCACTTATACACCTTCTCACACAACCACTTACTCATTCACCCATTTAGGTAACGGAGCTACTCCCTCACTCATACAGGCACTCAAATATTTATTCACTCGTCTACAAAATCACTTATATGCCCGTTCACACATCCATACAATCACTTACATGCCCACTCACTTGCCTATATAGCCACTAATACAGACACTAACTGTGCATTGCAGCTACTCACACACCCACTCACTCACCCATACACCTGCATACACACCCAAAGGGCCACTCAGCCACTGAGTCACAGAGACAGCCACTCACAGACCCATACAGCCACTTACATACCACTCACCCACCTATAAAGCTACTCACACACCCACTCACGCACCAATACCGACTCTCACACGGCCACTTAACTCACCCATACAGCCACTTAAGCACGCACTTATACACCCATACAGCCATTTAAACACCCATTTATTCACCCATACAGCCACTCACGCACCTATTCACCCACCCACTCACTCACTCACTCATCAATACAGCCACTCACACAGCCACTCATTCAATCAATCAGGGGTTTACAGAGCAGCTACTCACCAGTGAGGGTTTGAAGGCGCTGAGGGGTTATAAGGGGGGGCTGCTGATCCATCGAGGTGCTGGGGTTCAGTCGAAGAGCCAAGTCATGAGATCCTTCCAGAATTGGATTATCAAAAGGGATCGCCTGAGGTGGAGAGGCAGGGTGTCCCAGGTCTTGGCAGTGAGGAAGGAGAAGGATCTTCCTCCGGCTCTGGTCTTGTGGATCCTTGGGACGGTGGCCAGGGCCAGTTGGTGGCTGGTGGGTAAGTGGAATGAGAGGCAGTGGTTTACATATGCTGGTCCTGCATCATGGAGGGCTTTGCAGACATGTGTGAGGAACTTGAAGGTGATTCTTTTGTTGACTGGGATCCAGTGGAGTTCTCAAAGGTGTTTGGTGATGTGGCTGTGGCAGGAGATGTTGAAAACCAGTCTGGTTGCAGCGTTTAGAATATTATGTAGTTTCCTGAGGAGTTTCTGGGTGATCCTGGCATAGAGTGTGTTGCTGTAGTCGAGTCTGCTGGTAATGAGTGCGTGGGTGACTGTCTTTCTGGATTTGGTGGGGATCTATCTGAATGTCTTTTGAAGCAGGCGGAGCATGTGGAAGCATGATGAGGATACAGCATTGATCTGGCATTTTACTGTGAGCGAGCAGTCCAGTATACACCCATACAGCTACTCACAGCCACAAGGCTACTCACACACACACTTATTCAACCGTACAGCTCCTCACGCACCCACTTATTCACCAATACAAGCACTCACACGCCCACTCTCACATGGATACAAACAGTCCCACAGCCACTCACATAATATATGTTAGAAATAGCAGAATTCCTTAGTAGTACACAAACTATACTAATTTAACTTTAGTGGTACTTTTGTATATATTTTTAACACTCAAACTTTTTAAAAACACTCTCAATCACTGGATTATGTCATCAGTGATGTCATTTGAGATGTCATCAATGATGTCACTGACCATGTCATGAAAGATGTAATATGTGAGATCATAAACAGTAAATTGCGGGCCATAAGTTATAGTTAGCTCAGCTAACTATAACTGCTGAATTTCACTGGTTTTGTGCAAGAGAAACCTGACACTAACTATAACGTCTCTATAACCTTTGTTTTTTTCATTGAATTTCTAAGGTTTTTTAAATGCTAATTCTTAACTATAACGTACCTGTAACCTTTGTTTTTTTCTGTGAATGTTTTCAAACACGACTAGTAGTTGTGTTTGCAGAGTGGTGGAGAAAGGGGGGCTGGGCACCCAACAAGCTCTCAGAAATCTCACTGTGTAGGACTAACAAGAGGTACCAGGAGGGCTTATTGGCACCCAAGGTCCCCCAGCAGTACAGTGGAAATCTTCCCCCAACCAATAGTGCACCACGAGCCATGTTTGCAGAGTGGTGGAGAAAGGGGGCGTGGCCTCCAAAAACCTCTTAGTAATCCTGCTGTGTGGGACTTACAGGAGATAACAGGTGGGGTTATTTGGCCCCCAAGATGTCCATGGGGCCAACTACCCCTCCTGTTATCTCCTGTAAGTCCCACACAGCAGTGTTTCTAAGACGTGGTAGGAGGTCATGCCCCCTTTCTCTACCACTCTGCAAACATGCCTCCTGGTACACTACCAGTTGAGGGATGAAGTCCACTTTAGTCCTGAGGCCTTCAGGAGGCCAGTGGACCTCACCCCCCACCAGCAGTGCGACTGGAGGTGTTTTTGCAGAGTGGAGGAGAATGGGGGCATGGTCTCCGACCAACTCTCAGCAATCCCACTGTGTGGTGCTTAGTGGAGGTAATAGGAGGTCTTGTTGGCCCCTAAGGACCGTCAGCAGCCAAGGGAACTTCATCCCCTAACCAGAAGCACACCAGGAGGCACGTTTGCAGAGTAGTGGAGAAAAGGGACCGGGCCCCCGCGAGTTGCCAGCTTTAATTTTTTATGATCTAGGAAAGGGGGCTGCGTGGCCTCCCTTCCCTGGACCATTTTGGGCCGCAGGGACCCAATCCCCCAGTGCCTAGTCCATTGAAAAAATAAATAAATAAAAGGAGAGGAGGCCATGCTTCCCCCCCTCCCAGGCCGCTTTTGGCCCTAGGGACCCCATCTCCCAGGGCCCGGCCTTTCATTATTACTTTTTAAGTATAGGAAGGGGAGCCACTTGACCCCCCTTCCTTGGGCCATTTTTGGCCTGGGGACCCCAACTCCTGAGGCCTGCCCCCTTTTTCTTTTGGAAAAAAAGAAGGGGGCTGTGCACCCCCCCACCCACACCAAGGCCAATTTAGGTCCCAGGGACACCCTTTCCCAGGCCAGGCCTTTAAATGTTTAATGTATAAAAGGGGAGGTGAGCGTGCAGCCCCACTCCCGGGCCATTTTCGTCCCCAGGGACCCCATCCTGGGGAAGCCTGAAGTCCTCCACCATCCCGGCTGGCTCCCCGCCTCCTTCGGGAGCCGGCATTGCATTTTACACACAGGGAGCTGCTGACATGCAGCTTCAGGTGTGTAAAAAGCAAAGTGCTCTCAGCAAGCGAAAGCACTTCTGAAATTGGAGCACTTGTTTGCTATTGAATGTGCCATAGCAAACTGCAATGTCCCTGGGGTGGGCACCCCGGGACATTGCTGAGCTGGCCCTGTGGGGGGTGGCGGTCCCCATGGCCATCTACGGCTCCAGGAGGGGAAGCATGTAGCCCCCTCCTTCCTTGAGTAGGGGCCTGCCCCAAGGCGGTGGTGGTCCCCGGGGCCTGGGGGGCCACATGGCTTCCTCCCATTTTTCAAATATAGAATTTGGCCCCAGGGTGGTGGTAGTATGCGGGCCCGGGGGAGATCTGTGAGGCCCTCCCCATTCATTTGCATCGCTTTAAAAAAAATTTCAGGCGGAGTCACGGATCCAACACGACTCCCGGCAATTTGTATTTAATGCTTTTTGGCCCTATGGGGATCCCAAAAGAACCCTTGGGGGTCAAGTTCTTTCTACCCTGCCCCCATATCTTTTTTTAACGCTTTTTCTTGTGACTCAATTCAACTGAATCACAAGATGGCTGCCAACACTTCCTGGTTTGGTGTTGGCAGCAAATCAGATCCCAGACACAAGATCAGGGGGGATTGCGAATCCACCGCAGCCTCAGTTGTATATCTGAGAAATCTTTACATTTCTCAGCAACTACCAAATGGATTAACACCATTTAACAAAAAGAGTGCTTTCTGTGCCAAGAGCTACCTTTCTGCCAAATTTGGTGTAATTCCATTCAGCAGTTTGGGCTGTAGCCATGTCTAACGTTTCCAATGGAAATTACCATGGAGAAAAAGTGTTTTGGGACCCCCTTTTTCTCAGCCCCCACTTGGCGAATCACCCCGAAATTTTCAAAACAGCAGCTAAAGTGACTACACTGATAGTTTTGAAAATCTCATGAAGATTCGTCAAACGGCGCCAATGTTATAGGCAAATCAAAAAACACGCTTCTTATGGAAACTAGGTCCTAACTATAACTACCTACTGGCAACCACCGGGTAGGTGTCTCCTTCCAGACCACTTTGCGCACTCCGACGATGAAAACTACAATACCTGTTAAGTAAGGAAGAAGACCAGAGAGGCCCATTTTTAGACACCGAGACTAGAAAAGAAGCCTGGTGGGAGATACCTAATACATTTCCAAATATGTGCATATTATTACTGTGGGCCCACAACAGCCAGACCACGTATAGAGAAAACAAGTTTTAGTAGATGCCCTACCAATAGTCACACTATCAAAAGAAGAATGGAACAGACTATACAAAAATCTCACAGTTGAAGAGCTCTCAATAATGCAATTACAATGCAGCAAAACGCTTGGCCCGAGTGGGTTCCCAGTGGAATTTTTAAAATAATATACAAGCTTATTGACCCACATCTAAGTAAGAGGAGGTGGGCTCAGTGCTGGGAACTTAAAGAATCAATTATGTTTCAAAGTATTTTAATTCTGTGGCCCTGGCTATAAACTTAACACACCCTTGGCACTTCTCACAGGAGTGGGCCTTTGACAATCTTCTCTCTACAGTTTCTTTTGACCGTTTCACATCCTCAGATTGCATGTTATCCAAAAAACCATTCCCCCACTATACTCTAAAACCCTGAATGAAAATCTGAATTGGACTTAAAACTTAAAGAAACCGACCCCATTATTCCCATCATATGCATTCCTCGCCTCTCTGGGTATAGCCTACAGTAAGTAATCTTGCCTTTGTTGCAGTTCTGCAAATTGTTTACACCTCATTTCACAAACAACAACCTCCCCTTCTATGAAATCATATCCATGCAACCTAACAAAACCTAATCCCCTTTTGACTACCTATTCATGCCACTAACCATTGCATGAACTAACTTATTCCTCACTAATGATCACACCTAACTCTTATTAATTTTATCTACCACAAACAAACTGAATAAATGCATGGAATAGTTTCTTTGAGAGCACAAGACTAGCCCCATTAACTAACAATTATCAATACCAATTGGATTAACCTCTAGCCTTTGCTTCTGGAGTAGCACGCTACTCTTCATAAAGCACTTCAGTGCCTCGTCAGGGGTAGTAAGTGCTATATAACTCTGTTGACAATACAGTACAATGCAATAGAAATTATGCTATTTATTTGCGGTCCTAGATCGGTTTAACACAAGCTTGGAATTAATTTAGTGGATGAGCCTGGTGTACCGTGAACCTAGACCAAAGGTTGGTTGGATGATGTTGATTCCATTCACGGTTGGCTGTGGCTCCTAACAGGGCTGCTCTTTGCATTGAAGGTGGAGCCATTTGTGAAGTGCATAAGGGTGCCCCCTAATATTGTAGAAGATTTTGGTGGGTTTATATTTTTTCGCATCACTAAATAGGTGTAGAATGCTTTTTAACACTATTACGATTATGAATGTATACAATGATATAGTACTATTGCCTTTGAAACAAATTTCCTATGATGTGTAGAAGTGCAATTTTCTGATAGATGTTAACTAGGCCACAGTTAGGATATAAACACCTTTTCTAAGATAGATGTCACCCCTGGCACTCATGTTACTTACTCCCAAGCCAACCGTCGCCCCTTACAAACTCTGCAGAACACGGTCATGAAATCTATTGGATTATTTATACTCTATTCACTATATTTGTTATTCCATTCTCAATAAACTTTCAGTCACAACTTGAAACATTTTCCATTGTCCTCTCATTGGCTCATTGTGGGTATTTTTTCATGTAACATGTTACTGTTCTAAACTAATTTTGTTCTAACATCTCCGGATCATATTAATATAGAGGGTGCTAAATCATTATTCAAATCTTTTGGTTTATGATGATCCTCTGGAAATATATATGATGATCGAACACTACCATTTTTATGTAGCCTTCATCGACCTTAGAGCTGCATTCAATCTGGTTCCCAGAGCTTGTCTCTGGAACTCTCTCAGGACGATGAGGGCTCCTCCTTCCTTGGTTGGGATTTTAATGAGGCTTCACGAGAACAACTACTCTTACGTTTGGTGGGTGAAGTACGGGGCTCTAACTGAGAGGATTAGCGTCGCAATGTGGTGTCCAGGTGGGATGAGTCCTCGCTACGATGCTCTTTTCGTTATACACAAATGATGCATTCAACCATTAAAATGATAGAATTAATGACACCCCTAAACTTGGTGGCATCTTCATTCATGGGCTGCTGTTTGCAGATGACACCTTGCTTATCTCGAGAACCTCCGTTGGAATCCAGAATCAATTAATATATTTCATGACTTCTATAGTCTAAGGGGGTTAGAGATCAATGGCCAACCAATAAAATTCATGACTTTAAGACCACACAGATCGTTCCTTAAAAATGTAACACTTGGGGCCATGATTCTTGAGGAAGTAAATCATTTAAACTATTTGGGAATTAGAATCAGTAGCTCCCTGCTGTGGTCCACGCAAATTGAGAAGAGCAAGTCTAAGATTCTGCATATAACAACTGCTATAGGGAGAATGCATAGGGCCACCTTCCACAAGGCAGTTTCTCCAGCCATAGAAGAGTACAAGGTGGCAGCTCAGTCGGCTGCATTGTACGGGGCAAAGGTCTGGGGCATGGCTTCTTTGGATTTCCTTTCTGCTAGAGAAAACTATTTTATGAGATTGTTATGTAGTGTACCTCCGTCTATTCTATTTGTCCCAGTTTACTTTGATGTAGTTTTAAAAAAGGATTCATGATAAGGCCTCCGGAAGCTTGTTCTGCTAGATAAGATCTTGAGTATTCCATTGCTGTCCCACATAAAAAATTGCTCTGTATTCTGAGCTTGGAAGCCATGTGGATTAATATTTTTTCTATTAATTCATCATCAAAAGTCCTTGTTAAAAAATCAGTCTGGGGGCATATAAAGCTTAACATGAGCAGGATTCGGATAGTCTTAGTCTCACAGGCAGGTTACTGATTGAAAAACCCACTCTGAGTTATTCCCCTGCTCTCCAATTTCAATGTTCATACACGAGCAGGGTAATGGTCCTTTGCTTGAATAGATTTCTAATAGCAGTGGGAGTGATTAGGAAACATCTGGGCATCCCGCTATAGAATATGTCTGCACTTGCATTGTGTGGGATCTAATTAACTTATAGCAGGCTATTCAGAGTTGAGTGATTCGAAAATAGCCTGGATGATTGCCCTCCTTGCGCACCTTGTACTGTCCTATTTATCACTGTTAAAATCACGCAAATGTTTATGTTTCTCATGCCTACCCTATGAGGTTTCGCTCTTGGAACGTTTGCATGGTTTATATCGATGTATTATGGATATACCCTTATGTATAGATTGTTTTAAACATGGCTTGTCACTTGCACTTTATTCAATCCAGCTTACTTATGGAATCATGCTGTACATGTATGAGATATAGTGTATTGGGTTGTAGGATCCAGCATGTCAGGTGCATGCCGTTCCGTGTGGGGGGGTTGAGGGGTGCTGCTGTATTTAAAAAAAATGTATATTCTTATGTGATCTTTTTATTCTGTAATATGAGTTTAGTGATGACTTTTGTAATGATGTATTCTCTGTTTTACTACTTTTATGGTCTTTGTGACCAAAATTAATTATTATGACTGACTATTCATGTAGCGAGATGTTAGGTGTTAAGACAATGTGAAATCGTTCATGTGCGCTGATTTGCTGATGAAATACTACATTTGCTCACACAACAGTGAGTCTGCAGATTCAGGAATTTCATATGTAAAAATAGTGTGTAAAAACCCTAAATTTGGGGGTGAGGGAGAGAATCATTTTCTGTTCTGCTAGGGATGCTGTCCGTTAACCTCTTGATTTTGCTGCTCACTTGTGACTTCATTTCTGATTTTTGCATTATCAGTATAATATTCACTGAGAACCTTCATGCCATTACCTCTATACTGCTTCATTTTTTAATTCTATAATAAAACCTTTTACCATTTTCATTGATCTACAACTCAATTATTGTATGGGCCCATTTACTTTATGAATTGAATGTACTGATTTTTTAATGCTTTGGGACGTGCCTTAATGCCTCATGAAATTGAGGTTTAACAACCTTCTCCAATCCAGTAAATGTGGGAACTCGATTGAGGTCAATTTTGGGGTGTATAAAATATCGCGATATCCCCTTGCTTCCACAGCTTTGGTAGAAGAGGATGATTGCATGTTACAAAGCACTTCCTTTCTGCTTGTAAAATTCTCTTTTTGCCCAGGCCTTAGTGATAGAGGATTTTCAGGATTTGATTCTCCTGGAGGATTTTGCAGAGAACCTGACTTGCAGTGCTTTTCATAAACGATTTGGATAGTAGGTATGAATCAGATGGAATGATTCTGAGTACCTTTGGAGTGCAGTAAGAGTGTTGAATCTTGTGTGTAGCGATGAATTATTCTGCTAGATCTGAGGCATTTGGAAATAAAGTTGTGATTTTGGGTTCAATTGGTGGTTTGATCACTGTTGCTTTAATGTACCATTCTTATTTGTAATTTGTGTTGAAAAGGCTTTTATGAATTACTTGTTGGTTTGGTTATCGTACTCGTCGAAATATAAGATGTCAAAATATTGTGGATTTACTTGTCTGTAGGTAGTGTGTTTTGTGAGGCGCGACATGCACACAGACAGGGTTTCTAAATTAACAAGCTTTTCTTTTTAGGAGTTTGTGTGTTTAACAGGGTTGGTGTACTTAGTTGAAGAGACAAGAGAATGGAGTGACTTAAAAATTGCATAGAAAGGTAGAAGAGAGGAATTGCTAATAAAAAGAAAGCTTCAGAGACAGGAAAGAAAGCAACTAGTGATTTGGTCATAGGGACAGTTTCAGAATTTCCACTAAGAGAAGTCAATGGAGGGAATGTTGTGCATGTGCCTTGATCGAGAAATGATCTTTATGTCTTTACAATACATTTGCCAAAATTGTGAGGGGAACCTGAAAAGTGGTACAAGGATGTTCTTAGCTTGAATACTATTTAAGAATGCTCTAGACACAGGGGGAGGAGCCTAGCGCGCAACCAAGATGGCCGCGTAGGTGCGAGGCTCCCGAGGACCTCCGCAACCTCCTACGTTTATCCTGTCTTCATCCTGAATCGGTTGAGGGGACTGTGTCGGTGAGCCTGAGCCGAGGTGGTACCCGTTTTCCGTTTTTGAATCGGACCCCGGGTGCCGGGGTGAGCACCGACTGAAGTTTGCGGCCTACTTCCCTCCTGACCCCGGATTCGAGTTTGGGGGTAACCCAGTGGCGAAGTGAACAACAACGGCGGGCTGGGCCTGGCGAGTCGCGTACCCCGCACTTTCACTTTCGCTTTTGACTCCCCTTGCCCTCATCGCAAGTGGGATTACGGCGTTTCTTTGTGTTGGGGTGGCCTCGCTGGGAGACCCTGCCTGCCTGCCTGCGGTGGCCCGCTCTGCCGTCCTGGGGTGACCCCCGGGGCTCTCGGCCTTGATTGATTGCTTGCTCTCCACTGCATAGCTGGTGAGGTCGCGAGCCACACGACGATGGCCACGAAGCAGGAAGGGGATCGGTTGAAGGCCAAGTCTACCCGGCGTGGCACCGCGCATCAGGCCAACATTATGGACCGCTACACCCTCCCGAAGGGGTCTCCCGGCGGATCGCACAAGTCCTCCGAGTGCCCCTCGGATGCCCCGGATTTGCCTGCGGATCTGACTTTGCAGGATGTTATGGGCGCCATTGCTGAGATGAAGACCTCAGTGGGCCAGCAATTCGACACCTTGGCACATAAACTCGACGCGGTCCTCATCGATGTCAACCTTGTTAGAGCCGATCTCTCTAAGACAAATGACCGGGTCGACTCTTTGGCCCACACCGCGTCGGGCCTTACGACTGAGGTAGCGGCCCTTCAGACGGAGGTGCATCGGCTCCGTCAGGCAAGTGCGCTCCTGGATCGGCGCCTGGAGGACTCCGAGAGCAGGGCCCGGAGGAATAATATCCGCATTATTGGAGTTCCCGAGGGACGGGAGGAGTCGGCGGCGGATCTCTTTGTGGAGGACCTGATCTCTACCCATCTCCAGCCTAAGGGGCTGAGTAAATTCTTTGCGGTGGAGAGGGCCCATAGAGTTCCCGGAGGCAGGCCGAAGGTCGGAGCCCCTCCGCGGCCTCTTATTGCCCGTATTTTTAACTTTCGGGACAGGGATGCGATTCTGCAAGCTTCCAGACTGCAAGGGCCGATTAAGCTGGAAAACATGGAGGTGAACTTTTATCCTGACTTCACGCAGGCCGTCCAGAAGCAGAGATTGAGTTTCCTGGGTGTCAAGCGGCGGCTTCGGGACATGAACCTAAAATATGCCATGCTCTTCCCGGCCAGGCTGCGGGTGGAGGCGGATGGTCGCACTCACTTTTTTGACCGTCCTGACATGGCCGGGGACTGGTTGGACACTTTGACTGGGGGACATGGTCGGGATGGAGGGGGGGCGACGGGAGGTGAGCGCTCACCGGACCGGGTCTGAGGTACTGACACCGTGCCTCACCCCGGATGATGCCACTTTTGGCCATGCTTAGGGTCTTTTGCCTATCGTGCCTTGTTTCCCCTCCATGGGAGGTTGTGCTGGGTCTCGAGGGGGTTCTCCCTCCTCCTCTAGGGGGTCTTAGTAGTTCCATTTACATAGGGGCGACAGGCACACTGCAAGTTGGGGGGGCTGTTTGGGCTCATGCAGGGGTGCAGGGAGGGGGGAGTTTTGTTGGGGCTGTTGGGTTGGGGTTGGGTATTGTTTATTTGTACCACAAGGCAGATGTATTGTTGTGCTACTTCTACAGTGCTCCCTGGGGGGAGATGGCTCGATTTCGGCTATGATGGGGGGTAGGGGACTGAGTCTTTTGTCCTGGAATGTCAATGGACTGGGGGACAGGATAAAACGGGGTGTGGTCCTGCAGTTTTTAAAACGTATTTCTCCCGATATAGTATTTCTGCAGGAAACACACCTCATTGGAAACTCCTTTCGTGCTATGAATAGACTGGGCTATCGCCTTATAGCCCACTCGGGCTTCACCTCTGGTTCGAGGGGCGTGGGAATTATGGTTAAAACTTCGCTCCCGTTTGAAATGGATGAGGTGTTCCACGATGACAGGGGACGATACACGACTCTGGTGGGTAGATTGGAGGGTAGAGTGATTGTTTTAGTTTCTGTTTATGTACCGCCAGGGTTGCAAACAACTACTTTCGCTGATCTGGGACGCCTCCTCCTTGGCCTTCCGGAGGGGATTCTAGTGGTTGGGGGAGATTTTAACGCTGTAGTTTCCGGTACTGAGGACCGTCACCCTCCTAGGGATCTCCCCCGTGCCCAAGCGTGGCTGTCCGGCCTCTTGGATACATTGGGACTGGTGGATTGTTGGCGGCTGAAACACCCTACGCAGATACAGTACACCTTTCATTCCGGGGCTCATGGCAGTCTTTCAAGGCTTGATTATGTTCTGATCCCAGCGGCACAGGCGGGGAGGGTTGGGGAGGTACGACATTTGGCGCGGGGTATTTCGGATCACTCCCCGCTCCTGCTGCACTTCGACATTGTCCCGAGGGGGGAGGGGAGGGTGGTCCCGGTCAATCCCTGGTATCTGCGTGACCCCACAATTCGCGCAGATTTGGTTAAATCTCTGGAGCGGTATTTTGAAGATAATGTGGGGTCTGTATCGTCTGTGGTCTCTCTGTGGGAGGCGTTTAAGACGGTAATCCGGGGGGAGGCCCTGTCCCTCATTTCCCATTCCCGGAGGTGCGGGCGGGAGAAGGTGACCCGTATTGAAACTGAGATAACTGAATTGGAGGGTGATCTGGAATGTGGGGTGACGGATGGCAAATTACATGCTCTCCGACTCAAGCAAGGGGATTATAAGGCCCTCGTCACGGAGGCAGCCAGGGGCCTCAGTAGAGAGCAGCATGGGAGACTGTATGATGTGGGTGATAAGGCTGGTAAATTGCTTGCGTGGCTGGATAAAAAGGAGAGAGCGAGTCGAGTTGTCCCGTCGATTGAGAAATTGGATGGTGTGTGTGTCACTGATCCGGGTGAAATTGTTGATTGCTTCGCAGACTATTTCCATGGGGTGTATTCCCCGGTATCTTCCCGCTCGGAAGAGGATTCCCATGCTCTGCTCAGGGACATTGCGCTGCCTTCCCTTTCGGAAGAGGATAAAGTGTCTTTGAATGCCGCCCCTACATCTGAGGAGATTGCCCTCGCCATACGTTCGGTCTCTTCCGGCAAGGCCATGGGTCCTAATGGCCTTCCCATCGAATTGTACAAGCTGCGACCGGATACGCTGGCGCCACATCTCCGCGCTATGTTCCTCGCGGCCCGTTCGGCGGGTTCCCTCCCGCTGGACCAGCGTCTGGCCACTATCGTGGTTATTCATAAGGAGGGGAGGCCGCGGGATCGGGTCACGTCTTACAGGCCCATTTCTCTGTTGAATGCGGAGCCCAAAATTCTCGCCAAGGTGCTGGCTAATCGGCTGGTTAGCGTGGTGTGCGATCTAATTCACCAGGACCAGTCCGGCTTTATCCCTCATCGCAACACCGCGCTTAATCTGCGGCGTCTGCACGGGGTGCTCGCGCGGGTCCCGTTCATACGAGAGCCAGCCATTTTGGCGTCCTTGGACGCCACTATGGCGTTCGACACGCTTGAGTGGCCATATATTTGGGCGATGCTGGCGAAGTTTGGTTTTGGCCCGGGATTCATTGGCTGGGTGAAACTGTTATACTCCGGACCTCTGGCGCAGGTGGTGGTGAACGGTAGAGTGTCGGCTCCGTTTGAGCTGGGCAGGGGTACGCGGCAGGGCTGCCCGCTGTCGCCGCTCCTCTTCGCGCTTGCCTTGGAGCCCCTGGCGGAGTGGCTGCGGTGGGAGCCTTCCATTCGTGGTCTCCGTTGGACCCCGGAGTATGAGGATCGCGTATCTCTTTACGCAGATGATATCCTTTTATACCTTGCTTCCCCGCGTAAATCGCTGATTGTATTAGTGGATGTTTTGCATTCCTTTGGCCGTAATTCTGGCCTAGTCATCAACTGGGCTAAATCCTGTGTGTATGTCCTCTCCGGGGAGACTCCTATCCTACCGCGGGGCTGCCCTATCCAGGTCGCTCCGCAGGGATTTAAGTACCTGGGTATCTTTATTACCCTGGACGCCGAGGCCCGATATAAACAAAATTTGCTCCCCCCCCTCCAGCGCCTGAAGGAGGACGTGGCGCGTTGGAGGCGCTTGCCGCTCTCATCGCTTGGCCGTGCGGCATTGTTTAAGATGATGTCGCTGCCACGTTTCCTATATGCTTTACAGAACACGATGGATGTTGTCCCGGCGCGCTACTTTCGCGAGGTAGAGAGTTTGCAGCGCCAACTATTCTGGGATGGGAGGCCGCGTATCGCCCTTGCGAAGCTGACACTCCTGTGGTACGACGGGGGGGTCGCCCTCCCAGACATCAAACGGTACTACTGGGCCTCCCAGCTGGCCGCGATAAACCGCTGCCTTTACGGGCCCGCTCTAAACCCGGCCTTTGAGATGGATAAACTATTACTGCCGGGTGGTGACTACAATCGGGCGCTTTATTCTCGATCGCTCGACGCACGTCTGACGGGCCCTACGCGGGTCATGGTACGGGTGTGGCACGCGGCAAACTTGGCGATGGGGTGGAAGGATCGATTGACCCGGGCGACGCCACTGTATGCCTCTGAGCGGCTGGGCTCCCTGTGGACCTCGAAGGGCTTTGAGAAGTGGGACATGATAGGCATCAGCAGGGTGGGCGATCTCTGGACGAGGGGGGGATTCAAAACATTCGATGTGCTGCAGACGGAATTCCAGTTGCAGGACAGGGAGTACTTTCGATATCTACAGGTCCGTCACACGCTGGTCTCCGTATTCCCGGATGTTGCCTCCATCCCGGAGTACTCCCCTCTGGAAGATAGAGTGCTAGATGAGCATGTGCCGGATGGCACGATTTCCTTGATTTACAAAAAACTCATCAACGATCGCTCGGGACTGTTGACTAGCCTTCGTGAGGCGTGGGTCGCCGATGGATTGGAGCTGGACGACGAGGACTGGGTGTCTGCGGTGGCCTCCCCGAAAGAGGTGGCCATACCGGCCCGCCTTCGCTTCGTCCAGCTCAAAATACTCCATAGGGTCTATGTTACGGGGCCGGGTCTGATGCGTATGGGATATTCCGTGGATGGGTTGTGTAAGCGTGGGTGTGGTTCATTAGGGACCTTCGTCCATATTTTGTGGGAATGTCCGGAGGTGGCGAGATTCTGGCGTGGTGTGCATGCGGTGTTGCGGGCGGTCACACATGTGCCGCTGCTTCCTGAGGCGAGGAGGTGTCTGCTAAATGTGTGGGAGCCGACTGATTACTCAGTGCTGCAGACGTGGTGGGTGACTCTGGGCTATATGGTGGCAAAGCGTGACATAGCGCAACTGTGGGGCTCCCAGAGGTCGCCAACGGTCTCGGCATGGAAGGACAACATGGATTGGTGTATGTTTCGGGAAAAAGTGGTGTATGTCGCGAGAGGTAAGCCTGGGAAATGGGTGAAAGTGTGGGGCCCCTGGAACTCCTACCGTGGCGGAATTTGTACCCCGCCGCTGACGCCTGATCTGGCACTGGCCCCGTCTCCCTAGTCTCCTTGTCTCCTTGGTTCTGGGTACGGAGTCCACTTTGTTTCCGCTCTGTCCTGTCCCCCCCCCCGCTTTTCCTGTGTATCGGTAGGGTCCTCCCCAGGGGAGCGCATACTGCTGCTTCGATTTCTTGCTGCCTTGTGGATTTGTTTGTTATTTCTTACATAAAAATGGAACCGCCATCTGGGGGGTCCGGACGGTGTGGCCGCCAATGTCTTTTCTTTTCAACTCCTGTGATCTCTCTCACGCTGCAGCGTGTGTTTCCCACTTGTATTCTATGCTCTTATTGTTTGCTAGCGGCCGGCCCGAAGGTTGTAGGCCCATTTTTGTAACTCTTTTGACTTCTGTAATAAAGGTTTAAAAAAAAAAAAAAAAAATAGAATGCTCTAGACAGATTTAAAGTTGTTGTTTCAAGTTGCAATACCTTGTGATTTGTGGTCTGAGTGTAAGCTTGCTGTTGCTTGGCTGATTGAAGAATCAGGTAGGGTTGCGCCTATTATGCTCCTTCCGGTACAGTTGCTGACACATACAAGGACACCATGGACCATTAAAAGAGAAATTGCCAGAGAAACATCAATTGGGGAAAGAGATTTGAGATCGAGATCTTCACAAGAGCGAAAGGAGTCAGTGCATGCCTACAAGGAGAGTCTTATTGCAGATTTTCAAGAAGCACAATGGAGTCGAAGAACCTGAAAAAGATGGTGCTAGTGGTTTCATTTCTGCTTTCACCATGGGTGTGCATCCAGAACTTAGTTCTCATATTCAGCAGGTTGTGATGTGCTGCTGGCAGAAAAAGAGCATAGATGAAATTGTAAACTATGCCAAATACAACAGTGATTAGTTGAAGCTTTACTTTACTTTACTTGAAGCACAAAATCATCAAAGAGAAGCTGATGTTTGCCGATACAAAGCAATCTGAGAGGAATGGTAGAAATCTGTTCATGAGTTCTGATTAGGGATTTGCGCAATCTGACAATGCTGGAATGAATGTGATGTCCTCAATGCAAGGCATGAAAATGGGCAAAGGGGACGATACAAATGAAAGGTTGTGGAAAAGGGATTCTGTAAAAACCTGGACTGAATGCAACTGTTGACATGCTCAAGAGAGCACTGCTTGATATTCCTGTACTAAAATCGGGCACTAGAAGCGGGAATGTCGACAAAATCCAGATCTAATCCAGAATTATTTTGTTCCCCAGATGCAGAGAAATATGAATCAGACACAGATGCAGCCATTGGACCCAGCCCAATCAGTTTCTGTACAGTACATACATGATCATAGGGAGTTACACATGAATATGCTTACATACCCAGTGTTGCAGCAAAATATGAAAAACTTGCAATGTAATTGGGATATCAACAAAATCCACTGATTCTTACTAATGATTTTCCTGAGTTTGCTCCAGAAATTAATTGCAAATGATCATGCCAGAGGAGGGAGAAGGATTGCTTACTTGGAGCAGTCCTAGAGACACAACAAAGTGGCCCATATGCTGCCGGTGAAGTCAATGGCCACCCTATTTCTTTTTTAATAGATACAGGAGCTAGCCTCTCTACAGTGCATTCTATGAGGGTTCCATACCTACCCATCTCAGGACGATTAGTCCAAGTTGTAGGTATCAACATTGAACAGATTGTTAGTCCGGTTACAGCAGATGCCTATGTTAAAATAGGGTCAATGGAGAGTAATCATCAGTTCATTCTGTGTGATTAGAGTCCTGTAAACTTGTTGGGCAGAGACTTTACAAGATGAACTGTAAGATTTATTACACACCAGAAGATGTTGCAATTGAAACCCGAAATGAAGATTATCTTTTTAAAATGAAATCACATGATTTAAGAGTCCAACTGTTGCCAGTTCTGACCAAAGATGATTTACTTCTGGATTTAAGACACACGGTCAACAAAGAGGTATGGGATTTCTCTGGTACAGAGATTGGATTAATAAAAAGTGCAAAGCCTGTTAAAATTAATATAAAATCCAATGCCGTTTTCCCCAGAACTAAACAATACAAATTTTCAAGAGAAGCAGAGTTAGGAATGAAGCCTGTCATAGAAAAAATGTTTGAACAAGGAATACTTCAGGAAGTGCTTGGAAGCCCTTGCAACTCTCCCTAGAGGGGAATAAAGAAACCGAGTGTTTAATTGAAAACAGTGCCAGATTTTAGAAAAATAAATAAAATAGTGATTCTATGTTGTCCAGTGGTTCCGAATTCAGCAGTAATCCTATCCCTGATTCTATCGGATGCAGAATGGTATAAAGTCATTGACCTATGCCAAGAATTTTTCTCCATTCCCTTTCATGAAGCAGTCAATACTTATCTGAGTATCAATTTCAAAGTAAAGTTCTCATTAAGTGTCGGATCAGCAAGGGTATACTGAAAGTCCTTCAATTTGTAGCCAAATCTTAAAGAAAGATCTAGAAGATGTAAGTTTTCCCTGTAACTCAGTCTAGGTGTGCTATATTAATGACCTACTGGTCGCATCTAAGACAAAAGAAGATTGTAAACCTGACACGATTGCCCTATTTAGTCATTTAGCTGACAGTGGTCACAAGGTTTTCTCGAAAAAATAGAGTATTGAAAAAACGAAGTGATTTATCTTGGTCCTCACATTGATAAAATAAAAACAAGGAAAGTCTCAAAAGAATGCACTTCTACAATTCTAAGAATGAATCTTCCAACCACCCAAAGGGAATTGAGGATGTTCCTGGGACTTTTTGGCTACTGTCATCAATGGACACCAAACTTTTCCCTGATTGCAAAGCCTTTAGTAGGGCTGAAACATGGTGATATCAAAGATCCAGTACCATTTGATGGAGAATGTTTAGATGACTTTCGGGTGTTAAGAGAAGGTTTATGTAATGCACTCGCACTCGGAAAGTATGACTATAATTTCGAGTTTTACATTTTCTGTCATGAAAAAGGCAGATGTGCACTTGCAATTTGAAAATAAAAATATAGAGACATCATAAGACCAGTGACTGGTCTATCAGCTGTGTTGGATCCAGTTGCTGTAAGTCTTCCTGGTTGTTTGAAGTGGTTGCAGCTGTTTGCATTGCAATTGAACAAAGTGAAATAACTATGATAGGATATACGTTCATTGTTTTTGTTCCAAAATCTATTGAGATTTTTCTGGATTGTACATAATTTCAGAGTATGACAAACAGTGGAATGCCCAGATATGACAAAGTCATACTGGCAGCTCAAAACATTCAATCAAAAGATTACATTTCTTGAACCCTGCAATGTTACTTCCTGTTTCAAACAAAAGCTGTGAAGAGGAATACAAAAGTGAAGATGAAGATGATGATAAACCAGAGCATGAATGCATCAGAGTTACACAATATGTACCAAACCAAAACCAGATATTAATGAAATTCTCCTTGAAATGACTGTTCTCATTTTCTTTGTTGATGGTTCCTGTTTAAGAGACCATTATGGCTCACTCAAGGCTGCCTATGCAGTATGTTCTAAAATTCATGAAGCATCAAATCTGTAGAATATAACTTCAGCACAAGTGGCAGAGTTGTTTGCATTGACAAGAGCTAGTTGCTTATCTGAAAAATGTGAATGTGACAATATATACAGACAGCCAGTATGATTTTGGAGTATTCAATGATTTTGGGCAAGATACACAAAGGGGATTTAGGACATCTTCTGGAGCTCTCATCAGGAACAGTCCCTATATATTTGATTTATTGACTACCAAAAGAGATTGCTGTAGTCAAATGTGCTGCCCATAAGACTAGAAAATATATGGTCATCCTTGGAAATAAATATGCTTATCAAGTTGCCAGATATGGTGCACTTGAGAACTAAACAATGATTCAAGGAACAAAATAAGATGAAACAGAAGAAAATTGTATGGATGACACAATAGATGTGATTTGTTACTTGTTACGTCCAGCTCAGACCTCTTTAAGTGAACTGAGAGATCTCCAGGAGCTAGCTCCAGAAGATAAGAAAAGAAGATGGGAAAGGTAAGGATACAAGAAAAATTATTAGGATTTATTCATCACTCCTGAAAATAAAAATGTATTGCCAGACTCAGTTTTACATCCCATGTTCAGATATTTGCATAGTTAATCACATTCAGGAAGCAATACTTTTACTCAGTATTGGGCAAATTTGCAACCTAGAGATGATGCATTGGATCTGTGCAGTTGTCGTTTGACGTACCAGAAGAATAATCAAGGAGAGGGAACTAATGTTCTTATGAGTCATATTGGCAAATCAGAATGCCTATTTACAAGACCTCAAGCAGATTCTGGTGAGATGCCAGACTACAATGGCCTTAAATAAATTCTTGTATTATCTGCATGTTCTCTAAATGGGTAGAGGCTTATCCCACTTGGAGATCAGACAGCCTGACAGTTGTAAAAACTCTTGTTGAGGGAGTTAATACCGAGATTTTGCCTGCCTACCTCTATTGAGACAGATTGTGGATCAAATTTTAAAAATTCGATTTTACAATTGATTAATACAGCTCTCCGTATTGACCAGTGGTTTCATTGTAGTTATTGTTCTCAATCTTCTGGAGTAGTTGAGAGAATTAATGGAACCATAAATAAACAAGCTGGCCAAGTTATGTGCTTCCACCGGTTTGAAATGGCCAGATACTCTTCCTCTTGTTTTGGTGAATATCAGAAGTACTCATGGCAAAAAGGCTGGTCTCTCTCCCTGTGAAGTATTAATGGGCAGAAAGATCAGACTGGCTTATGCTCACTCATCTATACTTGTTTCAATTAATGATAAAATTGTACTAGATTACGGTAAAGGTCTAGATGTTAAGGTGAAATCTGTTTCTTCACCAGGTAAACTTGGCAACAGAATCAACTAAAGAAATTCTGTGTCATTCATTGAACCCAGGCAACTGGGTAGTTGTCAAAAGACATATTTGCAAAAATTGTCTTGAATAAGATAGCGTGCCACTTATCAAGTGATACTGGCAACTAACACTGCTGTAAACTGTGCCGGATTTCACAGTGGATCCATGCGGCTCACACAAAAAGAGTGAATGAGGTGGATGAAAATGTAGTGAAAAGAACTACTGAATCACAGAGTTAAGCTTAAGTTCACAGTGTGGATCCAGATGGGGGGTAAAAAACTTGAAAGTCAAACTGGTGAAGAAAACAAACTTGTTAAAGTTCTTGTTGATTAAAGTGAAGATTCTGGTGAGGGTACCAGTAGTGATGTCCAGTTTCAAAGTGATGAGCAAAGTGAAGAGCTATTACAATGTCAAAGTCAAAAGCATGTGTGGCAGCAAGATAACGTATATTCTGATCCAGACAGTGAGGGACTCCAGTTGAAAATGCGATGCACAAGAACACCCAGAGGAAGAAAACAGTTCACAGTGAACCGTGCTACTAATGCTGATCAGAATTGAAGTCCATCAGTAAGTGGAGAAGATTCAGCAGTGGTCACAAATGAAATTACAAGAGCTAAAGCAAACATGTCATTGAAAAGAACCTGCAAAAGTAAGCACTGGCAGAATGAGAGACTCAAATCATTCAAAGAAGAATCAGAAGTAACTGAAATCAACCCAGAGAATAGTGAAAGTGAATAACCCGCTACTAAAAGATCAGTAAGAAAGAGAACACCAAACAGAAAGTATGCTTTATCTGAATGGGAGTATTTAGCATCAGAAGAATACAAATCAAAACCAGAGATCTACAGTTCAATCAACTGTTGCCAGTACTATTTTGAAAGTGAACCAGAAGAACTGCCTTGAAAATGTCTAAAAGACTGTCAAAGAGTAACCAGTTTGCGGGAATTTTCAAACAAAATCTAGAACGAGGAAAATCTTTTGAGAAGAGGAAAAAGACTCCTATGATTTATTTTAATTTTTGATTGCTGTTTTCAATAATCAGAAGAAAAGATGAAAAGTGTATTATTGTTTTAAAGAAAGTGTTTGTTGGCTTTTGGAGTTAATGATCTTATTTCGCCTGTTACTGTGCCTCGCTTCTCAGGTGGGATATGACTTAGCAAAGGTTGAACTAACTAAAGTACACAATAAAGTCAAACATAATACACTAACATTAAGGGAAAGCTTAGCTAGTGGATAATAGTTATACTCAAATGTTTAATGAGTATGTCAAAATTATGGAGTCATAGATTGCTCAGTGTGTACCTTTCTTCCCTCTTCTGTAGGCGAAGGTGCTATGTACTTACAGTTACCAACATCATATGGATTAACCTGTAATGTGTTCGTGTTTTTTTTATTCAAAGGTTTTTATTTGTATTTACAAAACAAGAGACAGATAGAACATTATCCATTACTTGTGGAGGCATTACAGTGATTTTACAACAGCCAATTATTCCGTAGAGGAGGGTCCTGCAATGACAAGTCATTTGTGATACGAGGTAGGGATGGTTTATGGCGGATATACATAATGTATGATGTATAGTCAACAGCCATTGAGGATTAGAGCAGCCTGTAAAGAAGTTGCAGGAACAACAAGATACTGTGCCTCAATGGGGTTGCCATATAATATAAGTTGTAATAGATAATGCACGTAAGAATACAATAAGTCAAGAAAACAGGGACAGAAGAGAGAGGGAGAAGGTGATAGCAAAGCAATAGGGTTGGAGTAGTTGGTTTTTAAAGTGGTAGTTTGCGTCTATGAGTTACAATAAATTCAACTATGGCTTCCCTACGAACTTAGACAGGGGAAGTCCTTGGTAACAGTTCTACTGTGGTTTAATTTTTTGAAGGTAGGCATCTAAAGCATTGCAAATATTTTTGTAGGGGAGGATGGAGTTTTTGTATTGATGTGCAGTGTTGTCAGCGCTTCAAAGCACAGCCAGGCCCATCAGGTGTAGTAGGATACATTTTGAGACCCTTTTCCACTCTTGCAATTTCAGTTTATTGCCTATAATTAGCATCAGGCCAATTAATAAAAGGTCTGGTAGTTGAAGGGGTGGCATGCCTGTAGACAAAATATAGCAAATGATGCAGCAGTGATATCTATAGAGAAATTAATATTACATTTCTATTGAATTGGATTAGGTTCCGGAGTAGAAGAACATGTTTACAATATAGAAGTAGGAGGGGCGAGTCACCTATTTCCATGTTGTAGTTCCAGCACAGTTATGATTCAGTGAGTCCTCATTTATGGAGCTTGCTAGGTGTCCGGAAAGCATTGTGAGTTATCCAAAATGTGTCTGTGCAAGTGAAGGCAAGATTATCCCTTTAATGGGGGAATGTCGTATCTTTTGCCAGGCTGATGTAGGAATGGTAGTACCAGTTGAGTCCTTGACAATTTTAATCAAAGTGTGTGGGTTGCCTAGTGTTCAAATTGTGGACATCAATCTTAAGAATTTGAAGAAATTCATGTTGTTTAGGTTATGTACAATCTGATGTTTTGAGAAACTTTTGGGTTTAACTATAGTGCCCAGATCCCTTATTATATTAATGCCATTTATTGCGCTACTTTCTCAGAAAATTGTGCTGCCATCAATTTTAAATCATCATCATCAACTCTCTTTATTTCGGTTAAAAACCATAAAAGACACAGCCATACAAGTCGTGTTTGATGCATGCTGTATAGAGAGACAACATACAAAAGGATATTAAAAACAAGTTACAATCAAAAGATGGCTGGGATTGACATAATAAAAACAGCGTACGACGCAGAGCAAATAAAACAATTATCGAATATTCATAATATAAAATGCCTCCAGCAAATATTGACAAGCACTAAAAACTCATGGTTAAAATGCAAAGCCTTCAGAAAATGTTGTGTGAGAGAGCCCCTATAAATGGAATAACTCTTTGTTGGCTCTCTGGGCTGAGTAATAGCAGCATACAAAGCGAAATATATACAACAATTAACAACTAATTCATGCTAAAAAGCCTCCTACAGTCTATAGCAAGCAATAAAGCCCATGATTAAAGAGCAAATGCATTCAAAGGATTTCATGTATTACAGACGCCAAGTTTGCAAACCAGCCCTGGGACAATGTGAATGAAAGCAATAAGTGGCATCTTATGGAAATAATGCAACACTTTCTTAGCTCTCAGGGCTGGATAAAGGGGTTTGCAGCACCCTCCTTCTGGACGCCCACATCTGTCCTGAAAATTTGACCATTACACATGCGAATAAGGGTCTACCATCTGTCTTCAGTATGCGTAAGGCTACTTTAAAGTTTAGAGTCCCAAGATGTCTACACACTGGTGCTAGCCATTTGTACCTTGATTTCTTGTAGGCAAAAAAAGCAAAAAAGAACATGGCCTAACGATTCATGTGGGCAGGGACAAGGGTAACCCTTGGGTTGGGATCTGTGGCTAAGCCAGGAGTTTGTAAAAGCATTGACTGGTAAGCAACCATGCCTAAACAGGGTATAAAGTTTCCTATCATCTGGACCCTTGATGACTAAGTACGGTTGGTTTTCACTTCTCCAAAAGCTTCTGCCAGACTAACCTGTTTGATTTTAGAGAAAGTATTCTGCTCAACCCAAGCCCAATACAATAATTTAACCTGATATCTGGTGTAGGCTGGTGGGGAGCCATGACATGCTTTGGCAAGCCAATGCTAGACCGAAGATTATTTACATGTTTGATCCAGCCAATCTTGTTGGTGTTGTCCAGAGAGCTAACCTCACTGTAGGCAGCAGAGTAAGGTACCAGATCGGGAGTAGAGACCATTCTGTGCCAAAACAACAGTGGGCGTAGCCTTGCAAGGTCATTGATAGGCTTAATGCCCAAGTCAAGTTGAAGTTGGGATAGAGGGGTAATTTGTGGAAGAGATACCAAGTTTCTAAGAAACTTGTTCTCTGCTGCTAACAGATTGCTTACGTTTGCCATACCCCACAATTCGGCCCCGTATAGGGCACTGCTCACAGCCTTGCAGCAATATAGTTTAAGAGCAGGTGCTACTGACTTGGCATATGAAGAACAATGCTCCTGCCTGAGGGCTCCGGTCACCTGGGAAAAGTTGAGAAAGGCCTTCTTAAGATGGAATTTCCAAACCAAACCCTCTGATAATTTAATTCCCAGGTAGTCGAAGGAACTAAATCTCTCAAGCGGAGCATTGTCCAAGAACACATTTCCCTTCTAGGACCTGTGGGGGTTGAGTAGCATTAGCTTGGTTTTAGAAGTGTTAATTACCAAACCCCTCTCATCACAAAAAACCTTGAATTGGTTTAAAAGTTTTTGCAGACCCATGGGAGTTTTAGAAACAAGAAGGGTGTCATCGGCAAATAGTAAGATAGGGATTTTAAAATTCACCAACGAGGGGGAATCTGCTGAACTAGAAGATAGCTGCTCAGCTACTTGATTAATATACAAAGAAAAAAGGGTTGGGGCTAAGACTCAGCCCTGGCGGACCGCCTGCTTTATCTTAAAGGGCACTGTAGTTTGACGCTGATCGCCCCATCTTACACAGGCAAAATTATCTTTGTGCAGGCTAATTAAAAGTTCCAGAATCCACAGGGCATTCCCAAGTCCCTCAGTATTTGCCACAATGAGTCTCTGGGGACCAGGTCAAAGGCTGTTTTTAAGTCTATAAAAGCAAGGTATAAACTGCCATTGCCCAGCAAAACCACCTTCCAGTACAGTATGACAAGACGAAAAGCTTGGTCGATGGTGTTTGTCTACCATCAAAAACCCGCTTGAAGCGGAGAAAGGATGCAATTCTCGTTCATCTAGTCTTGGATCTTAACAAGGAGAGAACAGCTGAAGACATTTTGCACACAATCGATCAAGCTGATCGGGCAGTAATTAGCAGGCATTGACCTATCGCCTTTCTTGAAAATGGGGATAACTTTAGCCCCTTTCCATGATTCTGGAACCATTCCCCTGCCAGCAATATTGTTATACAATATCATAAGGTAAGTAGCCCAGTTGTTTCCATCTAAGCAAAAAAGATCGCCAGGGATGCCGTCCGGTCCCGGGGCTTTTGCTGGTATAATTGCCTCCAAGGATGTCAAACTTTCCTCTCTGGGGAACAAGAGGCTACATACTGGCTGGCCTAAGTGGAAGAGTATGGGAACTCTGGCTTGGTACAGAAGGTAGAATACAGTGCACTGAAGTGCTTGTGCCACACCTTAGCAGGAATGTTATTGGCCAAAGGGGGGGCTCTTTCAAAATTACCCTTGGCCAAAATTGACCAAAACATCCTACAGTCTGGGTGCAAGGTGGCCACGCTAAGTTCTTCCCACCTCCTTTCATCCCACTCTCTCTTGGCCTGTGTTTGTGCCTTTTTTAATGCCTCCTTGTTTCACAAATCAGATGAGTGTCCCTATTTCTAATGGCTGCAGTCAAACTCCTTCTTAGGACCCTACACTCCTTGCTGAACCACAGGTTTGTTCCCAACGGACTCCCCTGTTTAGCCCTGGGCCTTCGGGATTGAGCATAAAAGTGTCTGGCCAGATGTTCAATCATTTTTGTATACAGGGCACTACAACTGGTATGTGGAACCTGTTCGTCTTGCATGGATAGCAGTACCCCAAATGTGATTCTATGTCATTCTTTAGAAGTTTTAACATGTGGTCATCTGCCATGATTGCATTTGTCATTTGTGGGGATTACCTCCTTGCTGCTTAGTGCCATGGTGGCAACCCTCCCTTTTTCGCCCCATGGATGCTTAACAGTCAAGCAGAGGGAATGATGGTCACTGTCACAAGACAGAATGATAGCCATGTCTTCGACTAGGGGCCATAGGGTAAGATCCACAAGCAGGTAATCAATCCGGTTTGAGCCATTTGGCCCGATGTAGGTCATCCCCCCTCCTTTGTCAAAACTGGTTCTACCATTAGCGGCCCTTAGCCTATGTTCCAAGGTTATGGCATTCAATTGCAGAGCTGCTTGACCACTTTCTATAGGAGGTAACGCCAGTGGTGGCACTAGCCACACTTTGTCCTCCTCGTTCACCTCATAAGAGTCTGCCCAGTCTAGTGGCTCATAAGTAACATTAAAATCCCCTCCAACTATTAGGGGATGGCTTTCATGCCTAGCATCCAGCATGAGGTTCAGTGCCTGGAGAGTTGGCGAACTACCGCCTCTAGAGCTCCTGGCATAGATATTATAAATGTTAATGCTCTTGCCCTTATCACTTGATAATCTGGTCCCTAGGATATCGGGACTATTGGTGGACAGCTCCTTAACATCACAATTTAGTGATATATTAATCAAAATAACAGGCCACCAGACGGCCGGCCATGTTTTGAGGGGATTGATGGTCTATGGAATGTCATAAACCCCGGGATGAATGTAGGGGTCAGGCTCCAAGTTTCTTGAAGTATACAAATCTGGTGTTGTTTTATGAGCTCAAGCCAATTTTAAATGTGTTTGTTGTATCATGAAGAAGTTAGTACTTGTTTGGGAAGTTGGTAACTACTATGATAATGCTAGTGGAGTGATAAAATGTAAGCAAATTGATGTTAATTATTGTTGGTAAGGTCATAAGAGGGAGAAGTTTGAAGAGATCTACTTCAATAGTAAGCCAAATCAGTGAGTTATTTTGTTCAAATGAGAACCACCAAGATTGTGGAATCAAGAATGCTAATTGATATTTAAGAAAATCGGGGAATGCTATACTACCTTTGTTTTTATTCAATCCAAGTTTTTTTTAGGATATGTGAGACTTCTTGTTTTTCCAAATAAAGGCTTGCTGAGTGTGTTTAGTGTATTGAAGAAGGTATGACAGAACTTGACAGGTAGCATGCTTTTTATAAAATTCAGTTGGGGAGTCACCATCATCTTGATGATGTCTATTCTGCCCCACCAGTAACCATTTTGTCAGTCTATCTTTAGTTTGATTGACAGTTTTACTTTTGTTTAGCGAAAAAGTCTCTATATTCTCATAAAAAATCATCCTCCATTGATAATATACAACTGAATGATAGAAAAAAAACTGGTGGGTGGGTTTCCTTTATTTACACGGAACCCCATAAATGCAAATGAATGAACTCCCATTTGCAATGCCTCACTAAGATGTTTACAAACACTAAGGGCAAATAACTTGTATTGGCCACCCTGCAGCAAAAAGAGTTTTATTCATGATTTCCTTGATTTAACACTGATCAACTAACCTCTTTTTGTCATTGGCTTTTGCTGTATTATTTCAAACTCCACTGAGAAAAACGAATACATCCATAAATCCCAACTCTAGTCTTTTGTGTTGGAAAACAACCTAAATGGACCCTACCCAATGTAACTGTAGGAGTGGGTAGGGTGAGAAGGGGCTGGTGATTTTTTTTTTCAGATCCACGCCTGTAACATGTGAAATTGGGCCCTCTTTGGACTATTTTGGCAGTTTCGCTGGCCAGGCTGTAGGGTATAAATGACCCTGTTTGAGCATTTTGCACCTTTATGTAGTTCACTGTGCCTCCTCCCCCATACTTTCTATTCACCTCTTTTAACGGTGCTCAAGCTTCTTTGCATTTCTCAGAATCATTGGGCTTCAGCATCAGTCACTCGCAAGGAGCATTCATGAGTCCCCATGCCTAGCACTTCATGTGCTCCTTGTGCTTATTCATATGTTTCTCACATGGCTTGTTTATGGGTCTATCTGACTCAAGTTTTCTGTGTTCCTTCAGATCCTTGGCATTGCTCCCACGTCACTACTCGTCAATTGGAACCAATCAGGGACCTGTTTCTGGGCTGATCCTCGTGATCCTTTCTTTGCTGTGGCTTTAAAAAGCCAGTTTTCTCCCCAGATTATACCCAGCTTCAGAAACCAGGGGCAGCACTCCAAGTACCAGGATCCCAATATCCCAGGGTAGGACCAGCAGCTTGCCAGTAGCAGAACCTTATACAAGAGCCAGAGAAAGCCCAGGAAGCAGACAGCATCATTCCCCCTTCTTAACCTTACGCCTTTACCCATATCAGCCAGGGTCTTTTCCCACCCTCTCTCTCCTTCACCCGCCCTTTAACCTTCACCTCTCACCTTTTGTCCCCATCTCCTCCCTTTCCCAAATTTCCTACTACTCATCACCCATTTCTCTTTTTTCATTTATTTTTTTCTTCATTTAGTGCTCTATCAGGTCTTGCATGTTCCTTTATTCACCTTTTTCGTCCCTGCAGCACCATGGATTCCACAACAAACACCACCACCACTGGAACATAAGCAAATATGTCTGCCACCCCACCATTGTCAGCAGAACCTCCACCAGCATCCCCATGGTTGTCAACATCACTACAAGGCCCAGCGGGCATGCAGACATCAGCTCACTGGTTATGCTGAATCCCTGTGCGTTACCAGACAGCTTATGTTATGTAGGCTTCTGTCTTTTTCAGCAAGGTGAAGCTCTGCAGAAGCACTATTGGCGTCCTCGCATCGCTTCACCTTTGATGTAACTTCTCAAAGTGATACTATCAGCACCAGCCACACCTGCTGCAACATCAAAGAAGATGACATCTCCTGTTCCACGGGTGGCAGTCAACATATTCCCGGCAAGTGATGCCGCATCCAGCATGGAGAAGGAAGGGCCGTTTTTGCCCACACTCACCCAGCTGAGGAGATCAGCCAAAGTGCCAGGAGGGACACCACTAACAGATGCAGCGCTGGTAGTAAGTTCCAGCAATAGCACCAACAGTGACAGGGAAATCACCTGAAACAGCACCACCAGCAACAGTACCATCACTGATAGAGACACCACCTGTGACAGCAGTCCCACCAGAAGCAGCAGCATCACCAGTGTACCAATAGTAGAACTACAGGAGCTGCATCCACCATGTCAAAATCTTCACTGCCAAAGGCAGATTAACTATCCAGCATCTGGCTGTACATCTTACTGTTAGCACAAGGGATGCTGTGGTTGGTTGTGATCTGCAAACTGTGTGGCCTCCCAATAAAGTCTTTGAACACAGAGCACATGTGACAAGATAACAACAAAATGTAAAGGCCTGTTTACAGAAGGCGAGGACTCATGAAAGAATACAATGAATGCTGGTGGTTGGTGAACAAGCTTTGCTACACTGGAGGGACGAAGACATGCTGGACAGCCTAAAAGAAAGCCAGCGAACAGGTAGCCAGAGAATGTGCGTTACAAACCACAAAGCCAATGGCAAGCAATAGGTGGAATGCATTCCCAGGGAAGCTTTCACCTGTTGATGATGTCACGCGTTTACGGACGCTGTTGCTATCACGTGACACGCGTCTCCGCATCACGTGATAGGTTTGCATTTGTATTTATTCCGGCTCTCACTCCATACTCACCAAGATCCGGGCCGAGCAGGACTGATCCAGGTACCTTGCGGGAGTGTGCGAGCATGGAAGTAAGTAGTTTCCCTTTACCATCGCGTCCCTCTGGTCCCAGTGAGTTTCTCTTACGAGTACCCAGACCAACAAGGTTCTCTTATTTATCTACTCCCATAGATACTATAGCTCACTACCCCCCCCTCGGACCCATGACGCAACAAATACTGGTTTACTGAGTAAGAGTTCAGCCCCCTTTTTTCCATGTTGTTGTTGTTTTTAAATACCAAATTGATAGTCATGCACTGGAGCAACGGCGCCTGGCAAACACCATGTGTGCTCATTTCAGCATGTACTCCACTTGCACGAGTCCGCTATATGTATATATGTATATATTTTTAAAGGCAAGCACTACGGCTACTACAGCCTACGCCGACAGCACATCGCTGGCCGGCTAGTCAATACATTGTTTTATTGACTTCACTGACACAACTTGTGCGCAGGACCACTACGAAAACACGCTGATAAAAGTACAGGTCCCACAGCTCACACAGAGCACCACTCTTTTTGTGTGGGAGTCTTGATAACCACTTAACGTTATTTGACACCCACTCCCCCTTCACAGCATGGGCCTACCAATTGTGTTCACCTGAATCACGTAAAGCATAAGATATTCAAGTGACACAATGTGTCTATCTGTATATGTCTTTATGTGTGTTATGTCTGTTTTTCCCTTTACAGGCGTTACTAGCCCCTTAATTACAGGATGGCTCTTGCGGTAAAACAGTGAGTCTTACCGCTCAAACACACCACTGGTCTGGGTGCACCTTAGCGTGTGCATACCGCCGTGGTGTTCCCTATGGTCCTGATGAATGCTTAGCCGACTGGGCTCATTAAGCAGAAACATGTTGACCTTCCCCCCTTTTGGATAAGCCGTGTCCCACCTAATTGGCCGGCTTCTGTCCAACCCACTTGTTTTTAGTTCGGTATTTGGTTTGCCAGAATTAAATTGGTTATTGGTTAAAACCACTCACCTTTTAAATTTTTCACTCCCCTTTCCATCAAAAACCAGCTCCGCTGTAGTTCAGGCGTTGTAGCACACCAGAGAGGCATTCGGCCTCTCTGGTGGAACCCGATGATGAAGCATGTCACCAACCAGGTTGGTGAGTGAGGGTTCTCTTAAAAACACAACTTTTTGCTCACGCTGTTACTCCTATTTTGCTCCTTACTTTGTTCACTCTTTTGTTGTTGATGTACCGTAAGCTTTCAGATTGCCCACAAGTCGTCCTTACGCAACCAGACAGCTGTCTGGTAGGCTTTGACCTAAGAGCTTCACTCCAGACCCTATTTTCATAAATCAAGACCACATACAAATCTATAATGCTCTGAAATTGGTTTATTTAGAGCTCTTCTTCATTTCTTTCAAAATCCAGCCCTTAACACACTCTCCTTAAGTTGAACAAAACAATGCGATCGGTGCACCTCCTTATGAACAATGTTACACAATTATGAAATCTATGTCCAAGGTTGTTCTTTACATCATCCTTTTTATGTAATGACAATTTAGTTAAACATATAAAAATAACTTTTTCAAGTAGATTAGCCAACGCTTTTCGTCCAAAGAAACTGGACTTCTTCAGGGCTGTAGAATAACAAATATATACACATTTCAGTACAATAAAAACATTTAGACGACACAACCTATACAATTCATACAAAAGACAATTTCATTATGACAGGACTGGTTTATATATATATTCACTGAAAAAAACATAGGTTTCAGTGGTGTTATAGTTAGCTGGATATTTCCCTCGTACAAAACCCTAGAAATTCCCCTGTTATTGTTAGTTCAGCTAACTATAACTCGCAACCCCGCAATGCACTGCTGATGACGTCACATAGTACATCACTCATGACATGGTCAGTGACATCACTGAAGACATCTCAAATGACATCACTGAGGACATCACTGATGACATCATCCATTGAGTATGTGTTTCTGAACAGTTTTAATATGTTTAATATATATAGGGAAAGGCCTGTTGAAAAATAAGTGGGTGTACAAGTGTGTGAATGGATGATTTTCTAGGTGTGTAACTGACTCTATAAGTGAGTCATTAAATGTATCTTACTGCAGACTAGTGACTAAACTGTGTGAATGTCTGTATGCGTCTGTGTGTTGGTGTATAAGTGGCTGCATTGTTTTGTGAATAGCTATATGAGTGTCTATATGGGTTATTGATTGGTTGTCTATGTATCTGTATGGGTGCCTGAGTGTTTGTGTGGGTAGGGTGTGTGTGACTCTGTGACTAGATGTGTGAGTGGGTGATTAAATGGGTGCATGGTTTTAAGAGTGCATCTGTGATGGACTGTATGGTTGGGTGAGTGTATGTATGGGTGTGTTACTGATTGAATGTATATCTCAGTTGTACATGTGTCAGTAACTACATATGTGAAATGCAGTGTATATGTGTGTAAGAGTATATAACTATCTATATGTGAGAGTGTGTGATTTTGGGAGTGGCTGTATGCGCCATAGTGCAAGGATATCTGTGTCATGTGCTGTTTGTTTTTCTGCAGGAAGACACAGAATTTGTTAGTATTTTTATGAGTAAGTGAACTTAAGTGTGTGTTAACTGTATAGTTGAGTAAATTGGACTGTGATTAATTATTTGCATGACTGACTAGATGTGTCAGTAACTAAATGGATGATTGGCGGTGTGCGAGTGTCTATATAGGTGTATAAATGCACAGAGTGACTATAAGTATGAGTGACTGTACAGGTGAGTGAGTGGACATGTATGTAGACCTAAAAGTCAATGACTGGGTGTGTAGTTATTGGTATTGGAGTATCTATGGTTGTCAAAATGGCCGTTTGAAATTTTGAGTCGGTGTATCAAAGGTTAAATTAGGGTGTGAGAAGATGCACTAATTTATCACATGGATGACGTCATCAGTGATGTCATCAGTGATGTCATTTGAGATGTCATCAGTGATGTCATCAGTGATGTCACTGACCATGTCATGAGTGATGTAATATGTGACGTCATCAGCAGTGCATTGGGGGGGGCGCGTGTTATAGTTAGCTGAACTAACTATAACAGGGGAATTTCTAGGGTTTTGTACGAGGGAAATGTCCAGCTAACTATAACGCCCCTGAAACCTATGGTTTTTTCAGTGAATTTCTAAGGTTTTTTTAAATGCTAATTCCTAACTATAACGTGCCTGAAACCTATGGTTTTTTCAGTGAATTTCAAAGGTTTTTTTAAATGCTAATTCCTAACTATAACGTGCCTGAAACCTATGGTTTTTTCAGTGAATTTCAAAGGTTTTTTAAATGATAATTCCTATCTATAACTTATTTCTAAAGATATCATGAAAAGCATTCTTTTTTCAAAAGTAGGGTGCACATTAGTTTTGTGGAAAAGCATCTTTGTGATTGGTTAAGAAAAAGCAGTTTCAACGTGGAGTACATATCATAGGATAAAATTTGCTCAGCTCAACCACACCTGCTACTTGCATTTGGAAGGCACTGTTGGAACTTTCGTGAACTTTTAACCTGCACGTGTCGTTAAATGTTCAATAAAATGTTGCAAAAAAATATCGTTAAGTTTTAAAAAATTGATGAACTTTTAACCTGCACGTGTTGTAAAATGTTCTAGAAAGTGTGTTGATAGAATACGTTGCACTTCTGACTTCTATGTGTTGTTGAATATTAAAAAAACGGTTCATATGGAAAACTAAAAAGAAACCAATAGAGAAGTTTTGAAACCTAAAAGAATCAAGGAACTATTCTAATTTATTCATTACATGTATTTATGTGTGCAGCAACAAAATTATAGACACAACAGCACTAGGAAGAGGAAGAAGCAGGGAGTGGGGGGGAGGGGGAGATGGGCAGAATGGCACACATGCACAATTAAGTACAACACACATATAGACTAACAATGGCCAAAATGAAACACACCAACAAGGAGCACAAGTCACACAACCCACCAACATCACACCACTAAACGAGCATAGAAGTGAAAACCACGCTACATTCATACAGGATGTGTAGAAAGGCCAGTCGTTGGTGTTGTGGGATGTCTGCGACCGTGGTCATCATGGATGAGATGCCCAGCATGTGGCACATGGTCGAGTTCACTGTGTGTTATATTCCCAAACGGCTGCTCCTCCCTCCCACGAGCCCCCACACTTTTGTACGGTACGCTGTTGTATCTCATGCACTCGTACGGCACACCATTGTAATGCCTATTTGCGCATGTCCTGCTACATTCCAACTACACCATCATAGTGCTATTTGGAGGTGGTGCATGCCACTTTACAACATCGACTGCTGCGGCACTTGTAGCAAGCCACACCAGAACACAGAGACACACTTACCGCACTTCCTGTACACCGACATGTCCGAGACACCCCGTTCCCCTTGCCGGATAGGCACACCCCTGCATTGACCTGTGAACCCCAGACCAGCACACGCCAGTTGTGCATGCAGGAGAATGCGTGCGTAGCTACACGTCCAGGCTCACTGCCAACGCTGAGGTGACAGCACACTGTGATGTTGCAGGGCTCGTGCCTATCATGCTAAGACAATGACCACAGGGACACACTTACTAAGATGTGGGTTTGGGGGGCATTGGCGGTCCTGGAGCTGTTGAGATGAGTCTTCTGGCCCTCATAGGTATCCCTGTATCATGCTCATTGACTCTATGGCACCTGTGGGTGTTCTGGTGTGGCTCTTGGCTGTGTTCCCTTTCATGGTGCAGATAGTTGTCCTGCTTAACACCAGCAGAAAGCAGGTGTAAAATCCCTGGTGCTAACGTGTCTTATCGCCGGAATTTGTTTCACATTGCAATTGGTGTGAAAGTTGTGATGTGATTTTTTTTGTGTGCAGAACAATATACCAACTGAGCAGTGTATCTCGTCAAGATCCAGCACCTGACGCACTATTCCCAATCAATATAAATACAATGAGATTTCCTAATAGATTTTGTGTGTACGCTGTAAGTACAGCTAATACCTCAGTGCAATTCAATACAGGATTTTAGTATTTAGAATAAATTGGAAAGGTGCACCTCGTGTCTTTTGGCACGAGAACGGCTAGTCTCCATTTCATTATCAGCACTTTAACGGAAGTAAAGTTGAGATAAATCTAACACACTATTCAGAAGTTGGTGCAAACTGCAGATATCACCAGTATTCCAGCGATAAGTGCCCCAAAATTTAACACCATGGTGGACTCCATCAAATAACAGCAATAAGAACAAGAAAGAGTCACACAGCAGTTAAGAGAACAACCAAAAACGTTATTATTTTTTTTTTCAAACGTTATTTTTTTATTAACATATATATTAACGATAAACTAATAAACAAAATGTAACAACAATAATACAAAACAAGGCTGAACACTCCTGTAGACACCATGGATGTCGACGACAGACCTGGAAAATCAGAAAGATTGTTAAAAAAAACAACAACATGGTATTCTCAACAAAATACCACAAGAAACAAATCACAGATATATAAAATGCATACAGCTAACAAAATTGTATAAGTTTAACTTACAAAAACTGTAAATGTTGCCGTTTTAAAATATTTACCGAATCTGAGGAACATTTTTTGCAGAAGGACCCACGCCCACAACGTTTTTCTTCAGTGGTGAGGAAATGTTTTACTTTTCCCAAGGGGCAAACAAAGACCAATGCCACCTTGATCATGCACAAGATTTTCAAAAGAGTTCTGTTACGAGGGGATCCTAACAAAAAATACTCATGCGGCACGGCAAGTATGATGAAACCCCTAAGGACCCTTCATCCGAACAATCTTGCACGAGAAGAGTGCAAACAGATGAGAAACACTTAATAACTTTCAAAATTATACTATTCCATTACTGTACAAACACATTTTATATAAATACTGACTAAGAAACTATGTCCCTGAACCACAAGTGTGACGATGGTTAAAACACTACATGCATAGTGCATGCTACTTTGAAGCAGTTCATGCCCTAAAGCCTACCTAACTAAAACTCTACATGCTAACTGACTAAATGATTACAGTACTATAAGGAGACACACTGGGTGAGTGACAGGGTGTTTGCTAGAAGAGTATGAATACTAACTAGGGAATTGAAGGTGTGAAACACAACTGTGTAGGTGATTAGACGACTGCATCCATACTGCATAGGCATTTAAAGCAGTCCATGTGCTAAGGCCTGGCTCACTGCATGACTACTTGGGTACTGACTGAATGATTAGAGTACAGCAAGGAGAGTGCCTAGGTGAATTTATAAGTGCTAGGCTTTTCGCACAGGGAATGGATTAGTACTTGGTACTGAATGGGTTACTAGAGGAGTGCAAAGGCAGTGACAAGTGCTGGTGTGAAAAACAAGTGTCTAGGTGGTTAGAAGACTGCATGCATAGTGCATAGGGGTTTGAAGCAGTCCATGTGCTAAGGCCTTGCTCAGTGCATGAATACTTAGGCACTGAGTGAATGATTAGAGTACTCCAAAGATAGTATCTTGGTAAATGTATAAGTGTTTGGGTTTTAGCACAGTGAATGGATTAGTACATGGTGCTGAATGGGTCACTAGAGGACTGCAAAGGGAGTGACAGGGTGTTTCCTGGAAGTGTATGGATACTGACTGGTGAATTGAAGGTGTGAAAGGCAAGTGTGTAGGTGGTTAGACGACTGCATGCATAGTGTATAGGGGTTTGAAGCAGTCCATATAATAAGGCCTGGGTCACTGGCTCAGTACTTGGGTACTGACTGAATGATTAGAGTGCAAGGAGTGTGCCTGGGTGAATTTATAAGTGGTTGGGTTTTGGCGCAGTGAATGGATTAGTACATGATGCTGAATGGGTCCCTAGAGGAGTGCAAAGGGAGTGACAGGGTGTTTGCTGGAAGTGAATGGATATTGACTGTGGAATTGAAGGTGTGAAAGACAAGTGTGTAGGTGGTTAGAGGACTGCATGCATAGTGGATAGGGGTTTGAAGAAGTCCATGTGCTAAGACCTGGCTCAGTGCATGAATACTTAGGCAGTGACTGAATCATTAGAGTACTGGAAAGAGAGTGTCTTTGTGAATTTATAAGTGTTTGGGTTTTGGCACAGTGAATGGATTAGTACATGCTGTTGAATGGGTCTCTAGAGGACTGCAAAGGAAGTGACAGGGTGTGTCCTGGAAGTGTATGGATACTGACTAGGGAATTGAAGGTGTAAAAGACAAGTATATAGTATGTTATAACTTATAACACTACATGCGTACTCCATAGACATTTGAAGCAATCTATTTGGTACTTAGAAACTGACTAAATAATCACACTACTTCTAGGACAGTGCTTTGGTAAAACTTTTAAATTTTCAGTTCTGCCACAGTGAACATACTAGTACATGGTACTGCACCTTAGTGTCAAACCCTGACTCATTTTATCAATGCATAAGCAAAGACTACCTTCTAATGCTACTAAAACTTGACAACATGACAGGTTTTAAAAGAGTTATCTGCTAAAAAATACACAATGTTACCAAATGCTCCTCTCACAGTGCTTCCCAAATGCACACAGACTCACAGTGTGATTCTAGACAACAACCACTATACCTAGGAGTTTACCAAAAATCATTCACTACTGTGGAAGTGGTAAGGGAACTGCACACAATCTTCATATTTCAGGACTGCACTTTTGTGTCAAAGCCTGACTCATTTAATCAAAGCATAAGCAAAGACTGGCTTCTAATGCTACTAAAACTTGACAAAATTTCCGGTTTTAAAACGGTTATCTGTCAGCAAATACACGATGTTACCAAATGCTTCTCTCACAATCCTTACCCAAATGCACACATACTCTCAGTGTGATTTTAGACAAGCAACACTATCCTAGGAGTTTACCAAAACTCATTCACTAGTCTGGAAGAGTTACTGCACACAATCTACATATTTCACGACTGCAATTTACTGTAAATGCCTGACTCATTTAATGAATGCATAAGCCATAACTGTCTTCTAATGCTACGAAAACTTGACAACATGACATGTTTTAAAACAGTTATCTGTCAGCAAATACAAGATTTTCCAAACACTTCTCTCACAGTCGTTCCCAAATGCACACAGACTCACAGTGTGATTCTAGACAAACAACACTATCCCTAGCAGCTTACCAAAACTCATTCACTACAGTGGAAGTGGTAAGGGAACTGCACACAATCTACATATTTCACGACTGCACTTTAGTGTCAATGCCTAACTCATTTAATCAACGCATAAGCAATGACTGGCTTCTAATGCTACTAAAACTTGACAACATGACAGGTTTTAAAATAGTTATCTGTCAGCAAATACACGATGTTACCAAATGCTTCTCTCACAGTGGTTCCCAAATGCACACAGACTCACAGTGTGATTCTAGACAACAACCACTATACCTAGGAGTTTACCAAAAATCATTCACTACTGTAGGAGTGGTAAGGGAACTGCACACAATCTTCATATTTCAGGACTGCACTTTTGTGTAAAAGCCTCACTGATTTAATCAAAGCATAAGCAAAGACTGGCTTCTAATGCTACTAAAACTTGACAACATGACCGGTTTTAAAACAGTTATCTGTCAGCAAATACACGATGTTACCAAATGCTTCTCTCACAATCCTTACCCAAATACACACAGACTCACAGTGTGATTTTAGACAAGCAACACTATCCTAGGAGTTTACCAAAACTCATTCACTAGTCTGGAAGAGTTAATGGTACTGCACACAATCAAGTACAGCACATCAGTGTCAAAGCATGACTCATTTAATCAACGCATAAGCAAAGACTGGATTCTAATGCTACTAAAACTTCACAACATGACAGGTTTTAAAACAGTTATCTGTCAGCAAATACATGATGTTACCAAATGCTTCTCTCACAGTGATCCCAAATACACACTAACTCACAGTGTGATTCTAGACAAGCACCACTATCCCTAGGAGTTTACCAAAAATCATTCACTACTGTGGAAGTGGTAAGGGAACTGCACACAATCTTCATATTTCAGGACTGCACTTTTGTGTCAAAGCCTGACTCATTTAATCAAAGCATAAGCAAAGACTGGCTTCTAATGCTACTAAAACTTGACAACATGACCAGTTTTAAAACAGTTATCTGTCAGCAAATACACGATGTTATCAAATGCTTCTCTCACAATCCTTACCCAAATGCACACAGACTCACAGTGTGATTCTAGACAAGCACCACTATCCCTAGGAGTTTACCAAAACTCATTCACTACAGTGCAACTGGTAACGGAACTGCACGCAATCTACATATTTCAGGACTGCACTTTTCTGTCAAAGCCTGACTCATTTATTCAAATCATAAGCCATAACTGTCTTCTAATGCTACTAAAACTTCACAACATGACAAGTTAAAACAGTTATCTGTCAGCAAATACACAATGTTACCAAATGCTTCTCTCACAGTGGTTCCCAAATGCACACAGACTCACTGTGTGATTCTAGACAAACAACACTATCCCTTGCACTATATCAAAACACATTTCTTCATCTAGAAGTAGTACTACATTTTAGTATAGAAACATAACATAACTCATTTCACAAATTCATAAACAATGACTGGTTTCTAATTCTACCAAAATATAAAAACAACACAGTTATCTGTCTGCAAACACATGAAAAACACAAATGCTTATCACAAAATGGTTTCTACATGCACACACACTGTCAATAAGATTGTAGAGAAAAAAAGTACTCCCTACACTTTAGCAGGAGAAATGCATTAGTCTGATTAAAATCAAAATAGTCTACATACATCCCCTCACAATTAAGTAACTCATCTTTCAAGTTCTTTTGTAGATTAAGAAGTATATCAGTCACTCACCATATTTTCTTTTACAGAATCTCTGCACTGTGCACCTCTCAGCAAAAACAAAGAATGGAAAAGTTTCCCTTTCATTTTCCACACATATACATGTAAACATCAAATCACAATCCTTCACACATAAACTCAAAAGCAAACACACATTTCTATTGGTTAAACATTTCAACCCTTTCCAACTGAAATACATTTCAACCCTTCCCCCAATCTGCCTTCTGCCTGTTACCATAGAAACAGCTCATGGAACACTGAACTGAGCTCACAGGTCACAAGTTCAGCGCACAATGTTACTAAACAAGACAGGAAGTGTGCTTGACTTTTCAACATATCAGCTTATCATATATAATGTTCCTTACACTCAGTTTTTGTTAACCAATAAGAATCATACCTTTAAAAAACAGAAATATTCACCCTACCTTTCAGTGTAGAAAGTAGTCATACAAGCAATGATTTCTTGTCTTTTTAAAAAAAACATTGCCGTGGATCCGCGCACGCAATGCGTGAGAATCCGTGCACCCAACGCGATAGGATGCGTGCACTGTGCGTGCATTTCGCCGTTAAAAAAAAAAAAAAAAAAAAGGGGGCCCCAGGGGGTCCTTCTCGGACCCCCTAAGCACCTCTAGAGGGTCAGAGTATTTCCACTCTGCCCCCTTTATATGTGTTACACACTTATTCCCCTTGCTTCTTCAGCCTCGCTTCTACCGAGGCAGAAAATGGCCGCCAACAGTTCCTGGTTTCGAATGTAGATTGACACTCGACAGCCAATTAGCATTTAGCGCGCGATCGGGAGGGTGCGCGCTCGGTTCGGGGAGGGTGCGCTTACGGTGCGTGTAGGGTGCGCGGATCCTCCGCGGCCATAGATATTTATGTACTTTTAACTTTAATTTTCTCAGGAACTACTGAACGGATTCACACCATATATGCAAAAGGCATGAGTCCAATCTGAGGACTACCTCTTTGCCAAATTTGGTGTCATTCCATTCAGCGGTTCGGGCTGTAGCTGCGACAACAGATCCTATGGGAAATTGCATGGGGAAAACGTGTTTTGGGACCCCCCTTTTTTCTCAGCCCCCGCTTGATGAATCACCACGAAACTTTCAGGGGAGGAGCGGAGCGGAGCTGGCCAGAAGGTTGGAAAATTTCGCGAGGATTCATCAACCGGCGCCAGACTTATTGGGAATAGAATGTTGCGGATTTCCTATGGAAAATAGGTCCTAACTATAGCTACCTACTGGCGACCACCAGTAGGTAATATACATTTTTGGGAAAAAAGTATTTCGCTAAGACCTTATTCCATGTGAACATACAACATGAATAATAGAACATCAAAAAACAACCTACCAAGACAACACTTAAGTTGAAAAACGTTCAAAAAAGTAAAATCCAGCTTCATATCATTACAATATGGTATGAGACAATGTCCTACTCCCCATCCAAAAATTTTGTTTAATGCAGAGTCTGTAGGGTGCCCCCCAAACGCCTGAAATATGAGTAATTCAAGATTAAAAAGAGAAAGGAGAACGAAAAGGTAAGATTTAGGACTTCAGAGAGGGTGATGGAGTCCATATGTCAGAGATCAGAAATGTTAGCACAGATAGCGGGCAGAAGTGGAGGTGAGCGATCAAGGAAATGGAGGTTAATGGCATGTGATAGTCCTTATGCTAAAGGAACCACGTGAGCATGGCCATATACCATGCATCACCACAAACAACTATTTATTTGAGTGGGATGAAAAGCTGCGGAAAAGGGAAAACAAAGCCCCAAATGAGCAGGGGGAGGATTATATTACCCACCATATGTGAGGCGCTCCTTAGTATATGGCGTCAGAATGTCCGTAGTGATATAAACAGCACAAAAGTGTTGCTGTAGAGTAGACAACCGGATCACCCTATGTATAGTCTGTACAAACAGAGGGGATAATAATATATCTCAGTACTTCATGAAAATGTAATATATTATGTAAATGTAGAGCATGTAATAGTGTCTAGGCCCATGCATAATACTCACTTGAATTGAATAAAAAGATGCTATGTCGTGGTGGTATGCATCAGACATCCAGGATACGTCCACATAAGAAAATTCTTCTGGTCACACTCAACTAAGGTGGGCAAAAGTGGATGAAATTAACAGTTTCACACCTATGGGCAAGGAAGTAACAACATGTTACATAATGCCCATTCCGTTACCCTATGTGAATTAACAACAATAGGACGTTCACCATTTAAATATGGCAGCCACTGTATTGCGATGTGGGACGGCACGTAGTCCTTTCCATAATGGAACACACCCCCTCACAGCTGTTCCACTTTTTGTAATCAATGCGGGCTACAAATATGGTTGAGCCCCTTGCAGTAAGTCTTCCCTGACCTTGGAAGGAGACGACATCGCGTTCCTGCTCCAACACTTAATATGGTAGGTTTGCATTGCGTCCGTTTTGTCGCTCTGACATCGGCTGTTCGTTTTTTTACGTTGTTAATATTTAACAAGGAAGGGGTGTTTGTGTTTCCTTTTCCTCGGTCTTGGTGTGTCTTTCTAGACATTTTACACTTCCCTGTTAGCATTAGTAGGTTTGGGGGCTGAGGGTTGCAATCTTTGGGCTGTAAAATATAAAGCAGCATGAGCGTAATTTACATAAGCTGCTATTTGTAATGTAATGTAATGTAAAAATGTAATGTAAAAAAATTCTTGTAAAGCGCAGCTTACACCGGACGGTTTCTTGGCGCTGTTCACTTATTTGGGGAAGATGGCATAAAGGGAAGGTGATGAGTGCTTATGTGTAGATGCTGCGGAAGAGGTGAGTTTTGAGGAGAGACCTAAAGTGAGGGTAGGAGAGAGAGAGTCTGAGTTCCAACGGGAGTGAGTTCCAGAATGAGGGAGCCAGGAAAGAAAATCTGAGACCTCCGTGTTTTTTGCGGCTAAACCTAGGCGTCTGGAGGAGCGCATGGTGAGAGGATCGGAGGTGCCTGGAGGGGACGTAAGGATGCAGAAGAGAGGAGATGAAGGAAGGGCCAATGCCGGCCAGAGATTTGTGGGTCAAACAGCCTAGTTTGAACTTGCAGCGCTCCGATACAGGGAGCCAGTGAAGGGCTTTAAGCAGGGGGCGGACGTGGTGGTGTTTGGGTTGATGGTAGATCAGGCGGGCTGCCTGGTTCTGTACCAGCTGTAGTCTTTTGATTTGATATGGTGGGATGCCTGCATACAGGGCGTTGGCATAGTCAATCCGGGAGATGACTAATGCCAGCAGCGCCAAAGTGAGGGCTTCGGTGGTCAAGAAATGAGCTATTTTCCGGATCTTCCTTAGCTGGAAAAAACAGGAGGACACAGTGGCACTGACCTGATGCTTCATTGAGAGATCATGGGAGATGTAAACTCCCAAGCTTTTCACCTTGTCCGCGGGGCAGGGAGGGGGGCCAAGGGAAAGGGGCCAGAAGGTGGAGTTCCAGGGGTTGGATGGGCCTCCGACAAGAACAAGCTCAGTCTTGTCGGGGTTAAGTTTAAGATGGTGAGCACCCATCCAATTACTGATGTGGCAAAGGGTAGACTGAAAGTCTTGAGCCTCTTCGTCCGAGGAATCGAGGTTGAAGACAAGCTGAATGTCATCTGCATAGTTAAATGCAGTGACATTCCTTCCCCGTATGGAGCGGATCAGGGGGGTGAGGTACAAGTTGAATAGGAGTGGTGACAAGGACGAACCCTGCGGGACGCCGCAGGTGAGCTTCATCCTGTCAGCCGAGAACTGGGAAAGTCGGACAGATTGGTGGCGGTTCGTCAGGAAGGAGCAGACCCAGCTAAGGGCCGTCCCACTGATGCCCGCCTCCTTGACACGGTCGACTAAGATGGTGTGGTCGACCGTGTCAAAGGCCGCTGACAGATCCAGGAGGATCAGGGCTTGACTAATATTGGAGTCGGCACCTCTACGGAGTTCCTCCATGACAGAGAGGATGACCGCCTCCGTAGAATGGGCAGGTCTAAACCCTGCTTGCTGGGAGTCTAGGAAGTTGGAATCTTCAATAAAAGAACTGAGGACGCTGGTTACATGTGTTTCAAGTACCGTACTCAGGTAAGGGAGAAGGGAGATGGGACGGAAGTTACCCATAACCGCGGGGTCAGCGTTGGTTTTTTTAGTATGGGAACCACCTCAGCGTTCTTAAACTGGCTGGGGACCTCACCGAGCAGGAGGGAATTGTTCAGGAGGGCCAGCGGAGGGGCAGGGCAAGCCGAAAAGGCAGCACGGAGAATCACAGGAGGGCAACAATCCGTGGGGGAACCAGATGAGACTTTATTAAGCAAAGAGAGAAAATCTCCTTCTAGTATGGGGGGAAGCTGGGTCAGGGAGTGGAGGTTAAAAAAGGGAGTAACCTCTGTGAGGGACGTCACAGGGGATCCAGAGGAAATACTGTTTTTGATTTTGCTGATTTTATCTGTGAAGAATTGGTTAAGGGAATCACATAGTGCCTGAGATGGGAGGGGTTTGATGGTCACCCTGTCCGGGTGTGAGAGCTCCTCCACAATGGTAAAGATTTCTTTAGATTTTTGCGCGGAATTAAGGATTTTTGTAGAGAAGTAAGCAGTTTTGGCGACTGAGATTGCCTGTTTGTATTCTCCAGATAGTTTTAAGAATTGTAATTTTTCTGAGGGGTCATAGTTTCTACGCCAGCGACGCTTGGCTTGGCGGAGTCCCAGTTTTAAAGATTTAAGGCTATCTGAAAACCATCGGTGTACGTCATGGGGACGCTTAGTTCTAATTAACTTAAGGGGGCAACCTTGTCGCTAGCGGACTTTAGCCATTTGACAAGTGCAGCTTCCTGGGAGTCTATGGAACCGGGGCTGTGCAGAATCGAAGAAGTTAAAGAGGTGAGAAATAGATCGAGGTCTGCTTTGTTCCAGTTACGGGCCAGGAGGCTAGGGCCTCGGTTACGGGGGGGCGGTGGAGGGACCAGGAGAAGAAAGGAGATTAAGAAGTGGTCCGACCAGTGGCAAGGTGAGATCGCAAGGGACTTGATTTCAAGATTGTAGGTCCAAACCTGGTCTAGGATGTGGCCCTTGGTATGAGTGGCCATATGGATGTGTTGAAGGCCATTGAGCCCACTTAATAGGTCGGTAAAAGCCAAGGAGTGGGAGCTTTCGTGTTCGTCTGACGGCCAGTAGTTAAAGTCTCCCAAGACCAGGAGTTTGGAGTTGTTGATTGCGAGCTGGGAAAGTAGGTCGCCAAAGAGCGAGGGGAAGTTGGGCATGGGTTGGGGAGGACGGTATACCAGGACACAGGTGAGGGGGGACACCGAGGATTCGAATCTGATTGCCAGGCAATCAACCTGGGGAATGGTGAGTAGGGAGAGGGAAGTGAACCTGAGGGAGAGTTTGATAATGGCGGCAACGCCACCACCAGGTTTCCCAGCTGGCCGGTTGGCTTGGAGAATATAATACCCAGGTGGAATGGCTGCCAAAATGTCAGGGGAGGAATCCTCATTCAGCCAAGTCTCCGTTAAGAGTAGAATGTCGGGTCGGTCTGAATCCAGGAGGTGGAATATGTCAAGTTGGTGGCTGACTAACGACCGGGTGTTAAGGTATGTGATTGCTAGTTCCATATTAGCAGGTGCCTGAGCGGACAGGAGTTTAGAAGGAGGGGGGGTGACTGTGTGCTCGGGGATGAGGGAGGACGGGAGGGTCCGGAACTCTGGAAAAGTACTGCGGGCTTGGAAAATGCCTAGTTGTTGGAATTTTAAGTAGCTAGTGGATTCCAGCGGCCAGAATGTGTGTAGAGCGATCAAGTCCCTAGAAGCAAAAGATGTATATTGGGCAGGGTGACGGGCCCCAGGCCCCGGCCGGCCGCGGACGGGCGCAGACGGGCTTGCCTTAGGCGCGCAATCGTCGCGCCCCCTTCCAAGAGGGGGTTGGAAGGGGGCGTGGCCAACGCAGGTAGGCGTCTCCTGCTGAACGCGGAAATGGCGGCAAAGATAAGACCAAACACCTCACCCGCTGCAGCGCTGAATCCGCTGTGCGGGGGTGTCTATGGCCGAGGAAGATTAGATGCGCCAAGGGAAGGTAGGTGAGCAATTTTAAAAACACAAACAAGTACAATTTTAAAAATTAGCAAGAGATCGTTGCTCCCGGCTGTGCCTCAGGAGAAATAAGTGAGCTTTACATAAGCTGCTATTTGACATATGTTTATACCTTATACCCTGTTGTTAATTCACATAGGGTAAGGGACCGCAATTTCGTTATCACATCAATCATCAGTGACATCTACACATTGTATTTTAAAATGTTCTATCATTTGAGGCCATTCTAAAGATATATGTTTCTTCCGCAATCCTCTGTATTCTCAGCGGTGCATTGCCTCTCTCTGAGCAGTGGCACATTTTATAACTTCCTCCCGCCACTGCTCCCTGCGTGGCGCCCAATGAGTTTTCCATTGCTGTGTGATAAGCCTCTTGGCCAGAATTAAGATGAGACTCGTGAAGCGGCGCAATACTTTTGCTTTCTTTGGGGGGGGGGAGCCCTAAAAGGTAGGCCTCAGGGGTGTCCCAAGAAGGACGCTCAGAGAGGTATGTAAGGCCCTGTAGAACCTCCGTCCAAAATTCCACAAGGGAGGGGCAGGACCAAAACATGTGTATAAAACCTGTGTCCATGCGCTGACATCTGGGACACACCGATGAGGTATCGGGGTACATGTACTGTATCACCCAAAGTGTGAGATAGGCCTTAAGTAGTACAAACATCTGTATAGTTTTTAACCAGTCCTGTCATAATGTAATTGTCTTATGTATGTATTGTATAGGTTGTGTCGTCTAAATGTTTTTTAAATGTTTTTAAATGCTTTTATTGTACTTATATGTGTATATATTTGTTATTGTACAGCCCTGAAGAAGTCCAATTTCTTTGGCCGAAACGCGTTGGCTGATTTACTTAAAGTTATTTTGATATGTTTATTTAAATTGTCATTAAATAAAAAGGATGAGGTTAAGAACAACCTTGGGCATAGATTTCATAATTGTGTAACATTGTTCATAAGGTGGTGCACCGATCGCTTTGTTTTGTACAACTTTGTAAAGTCCAGTTGTATGGAAAGCACCGCGACAGTGGGTGCTTATATTGTTTGCACACATTTCTGGGGTATTTCCCACTATTCATACAGATTTGGGGATAGCAGGTTAGTTGCTAGTTTTTATAGGGTTTCACTGTCAACGATTGCAAACTTTCCTTAAGCTAAACCACCAGAGACTGAAATGACAGACACAATCTCAGCAAGCAAAGGCAACCCATCCCTCTTTAATGAGTTAATGAATGTAAAAACAAACATGAGAATATGTAAGTAGACTACTCCTGCTGTGTGTGTACAAGTAGCCTCTGCCTTATATTGATGCGACTTTTGTATTCCCCAGGCCTGCGATTTTGCGGTTTTCATTCCCCAAGCATGTGGCGATTGTCCCAAGAAGAAACATATCATAAAAGAGACAAGCGCATACATAATCATAAAAGAGGCAAGCACATACAAATCGTAAAATTATTAGAATCACATAGTTCTTCAGTGCATTACAGACAATAAAATGCAGTTAGACAGAGTTCATTGAAAAGATCCACCCCATGTGAACATGTACTTGAAAAATACGCTTCCTTACATACGCTATTTGCCACGAAATGTGCTGTAGTTGTAACTGCATCAACTTTTTTGTTACCATGACCCTGGTTCTGTTTTTGTTGAAGCAATAAAAAGGAAGCAGCAGGCACAGCTAACACACCCCGGGCACATAATCTTAACTATGAGCGGCATTTCTTCCCTCGAAAGTCAAAGCAGGTCTTTATTACCAGCCATCAACTAATGAGGGACTTAACAGGGCGACCCTGACTCCCGAGACCGCCAAGATTGTGTATTGTGATCACGCCTCCAAGTCTAGTAACAGAAAGCTGCAATCAGATTTATAAAAGAAAACATTTGGAAAATAAATTCTGGCTTGGGTCAAAAAACAATACTTTCCTTTTAAATTTTGAGGGTGGCCTCCGAGTCCAATAGGTAAAAAAGTAGTAAATTGAGTAATCGCTGTTTTACATTAAATAGAAGTCAGATGCGAAATTAAAAGCTCTTACTTAAAGAAAGGGTTTTCTAAGTAACCTTCAAGACCCAGCTCCCATTCTTAATTAGACAACATTCTTTTAAGAGATTAAACGACCGCTTTGCTCGTGGAAAGCCTTGTACATTTTGCTGAGTCAGGTTTCCATACATTTAACACTTTGCTAAATCCCTTCATTGATATGAACATTAAGGGAGTGCATTGAAACCGAGCACAGAAACTCTTGTCATAACCACGGGAAAAGTCACAGAGGGAGGAGCTCTCCAGCCACAGATTTAGAACACAATTCAATTAAACAAACACATCAGTTAATGTGTAGCCATCTAAAAAGTCATCCATCGTTCTATTCGACTTCATTTATTACCATTAAATGTAATCATATAACGCCATTTTATATTCACTCTTGCATTATTTTGAAGCAGGAGGCCGCAGGTACTATACTGAACCTCAAAAAATAATGACTACAGGTCATTTATAATTAAGCGCTGTATTCACACTGCATAAGTCTCTTGGTGCTGCGCAGGACTTCAAATAATTATTCAGTTATCATATGAAAGTTAAAGACCCCATCCGAGCCAGAGATCGTCGGAAGGTGGACTTTTAAGGAGGTCAGGACTGGTCGGGTTTAAGATCTGCCCCTAAAAATTTGCGTTTGTAATAAAAATCGACACGTTTTTAACTTTAAATCAATAGGCATTGGTAAATTATTCAAATAGGTCTGGCTTTATACGGTACTAACTCATGCAAAAACTGGCATGTACAAAACACACACTACTGTTTATGTTGTGTGTTGTCCCGCTCTGCAGCCGGCTTCTTCGGATGCCTCCTTAGTCGGCAGTCTATTTTTTATTAGGCCTGGGCAAAGCACTACGCTACGCTCGCGAAGTTTGCGAAGTTCGCGCTACTTCGCACTACGCGAATTGCACGTAGCACAGTGCGAACACGCGTAGCGTAGTCTTGCGTAGTGCTGCGGTCATTTCTTGCTTGCTCGCGGTCCTCAACGTCAAGTTGGCGACCGCGAGCAAGCAAAATGACATCCCGGCGAGACTTTTTCCTTGTTCGCGATCAGCAACATCAAGTTGGCGATCGCGAACAAGGAAAATAAACCTCCCGGCGAGATTCCCAACGCGAGGAGGTCAGGTTTCTCATTGCGAGGGGTCGCGTATGCTCGCGACTGCTCGCGATGAGAAACTACCAGTTCGTGTTGAGAAAGCTGCAGCTCGAGTAAACATCTCCTCGAGCAGCAGAAAACTACAGCTCGCACTGTGCAAGGTGCCATTTTCAATGATTGCACAGTGCCGGTTGCTTGTCCGCACTGTGCAATCATTGAAAACAACATCTTGCACAGTGCGAACATGGTACTACGCAGTTCGCGAAGTGCTACGCGAAGCTCGCGTAGTGCGAACTGCACTTTGCGTAGCTTCGCGAAGTGCTACTTCGCGAACTACGCCCACCCTTATTTTTTATTCCCCGAGTATGCAGTGTTGAGATTTTCACCCCCAGGCTAGCGATACTGGGGTTGTGTAGCACTGTAAATGGGAAAAAGATTCAGACAAAAGAGCACAGAAAAAGGCAATTTGCATAGAGACTCAGCATACATAGACCATGTGCGTGCTTTTGTTTGCTCTTCATTTACATTAGCACATCACAGCCCGAACTATTGGATAAGATAAGATATTTTATTTGCTTGATTAATTAAAATCTTTACAAATACATAACAAAAAATTCCCATTGAGCACTGAGAAATACAGTTAAAAGCAATTAAAAGCCACATAATATAAAAACAAGGTCATCAATTGCATGTTCCTAATTTATACAATTTAATTGTTTTAAAGGAGATTCTCATAGGCTCTTACATCTCGTATAGTACTAACTGGCAGTAGCTACCACAGCTTCTCAGGGCGGTTTGGCACAACTTAACCAGGTCCATTGTCCAAGTTAGAGGTTTGATGATTAAAGTGCAAGCACAACTCAGTGGCGGCTAGTGACATTTGAAAGTTGTGAGGCGTAAAACCTCTGTATGGTTGCCCGGTGGCGAGCACCCCCGACCACCATAAGAGTTTTTTTAAATAAAAGAGTGGGCAAATGATGCATTCCAAGTAAATTTGAGAAAGCAAGAAATTGATAAAGCAATTGTGAAAGAGTAGTTGTGACATCACATCAATAAAGAGATTTCATAGGATAATAACATAGGTAGCTGCTTACGTAATGAGCTGGTATTATGGGAAATTTTAAAGTGACATTCTTTGTTAAAAAAGTGCACATCTTTAATTCCAGCTAAATGCACATCGTGTTATTCCACTTAAACAAGCATGTTTTGCTTTCAGGATGCCCGCATGATCCCTTGTGTGTGGAAGGAATGGCTGCTTCTTTCCCGCCTATACAATATAGATGACATACGTCTTGTAAGAACATCTTTTTGCAGAACCAATGTATGTGTCCCTTCCTTTGAAAGTAATCCCTGTGCTAAGAATATTCTGCTATGTGTTTTATCTCGTACCAGGGGAGAGTTTCTGCAAGAGAAGCCCGTCAGACTCTTGGTGAGACAAGCACAATTCAAATGTTTGCCTTTCTTTTGGTGTGCTGCTTCCCCTTGCACCAAATCTACTCCCACCCCCTTCTCAGCTACTCGGCACCTTCACAGCGACCTTGTCTGACCTCTTTCCAAACAAGGTACCGAAAATGCTGTTTTTATGGTCCTTTTCAACATTACTTTGTGAATCTCCCTGGTGAATATGTCACTGTCTTGGGTACAGCGGCCCCTACTCCCGGCCCAGGTCTCCCTGTCTCCAGCGCAGTTAGCCCTGCCCCTGGAGAATGTGCCAACTCTCCCTGTGCCCTTGGTCCATGCTGGTGTCTATCTCGCTAGTGAACGTGTTTCAATCTCTGAATGCAGATGTCCCTCAGCAGCACGCTGCAGTCTCTCTCTCGCGCTCTCGTGCAGGCCTCCCTTTCTCTAGTGCAGCTCTCCCTCTCCAGGTCTCCCCCATGAACGGGCCCCTCTCGCTAGTGCAGCATCCCCTACCCCGGAGTAGGTCTCCCTCTCCTGGTCGCCCCCCCCCCCCCTTCACTCCCCTACTGTGAATGGGCCCCTCTTCTCTGGTGCAGCACCCAGTCTCCGGAGCAGCAGGAGTCTTTCTTCCATGTCTAGCACTCAGTAACCCGCTGCTTTATGCTCCGGCACAGCTCGGCCCCGGCCTCTGAGATCATTTACACGCACTTTATGGCTCTGCTGGGCCGGGCGCATGAATTACCATACATTACCAACTTAATATGCTTTTAAAGGCTTTAGAGCACCCTTAAACCTATTTATCGTTATTTAGGACTCATATAACGAATTAAATCGTGTAACTTAACTGCTCTAAGGGCCAGATCACACACCCCTCCCCAGCGCATGCAAGAACCCGGCTGTGTAACTCTTCACCGAGCAGCATTGCTACATTTTAGAAAAACAGGAGAGACAAAATGAAAAGTGCACACACTGTGCTGAGGTAGATTACACTATCAAACACACCAAATGCCAGGATTACCTCTGGGGCCAAAGCCTGGCCGATCTGCTGCACCCCCTCCCTGCAGCCTCCCCCACCCCACACACACACAACCTCCCAGGCTGGGACAAAGGGTTTTTAAGTAAGTGGCTAATTCAATTGCAGTCCAAAGGTGACGTGATCGAAGATTCGAATTACAGAATTCCCAGAGAAATGAGAGTTTATTTAAGGAGATCATAGGCGTGATAAAAACTTTAAAAAAAACACACTCAATATTTCGTTTAGGTATTGGGGGTTTTGATTTCCTGCGGTTGTTCCAGCCATGGGAAAATAGACTGCGGACACCCAGTCACAGCCGGAATTGCGGGTGGGGGGGGTGGGGGGGTTAAAATGGGGTTGTCGCGGGGAAATGGTGGGAAGCGGGAGGGGTTTAATTAAATGCAATGAATTATCAAATAAAAAAACTTTTAAAAAGTACTTACTCAGCTTATAGATGGGTCCGGGTCCGACTCCAACCGTCCTACGGAAAATTCCTGCAGCTCTCCTCGTGAGTCTGACCTCGTCATCAGGAAAGGAAGCCTCCCTCCCTCTGCCTCCGCCAATCACGATGCTGCTAAGGCGCTGGGGAGAGCGCCCCAGCCGCGCCATTTTCTCCCGCATAGAGAACAAGGGAGAGTGGGCAGTCGCGCTGGAGGGCAGGGAGGGAGTGGCTTACCCAGTGTTGTGGGTACTGGCTGTTTGGTCGGCTCCAGGGACCGACCAAACAGTCAGTACCCACAACAGTGGGTAAGCCACTCCCCCCCTGCCCTCAAGCACGACCGCCCACCCTTCCGTCCCCAACCAGGCACTTCTGCTTTCTCTCAGTGCGAGAAGCAGAAACATAAAATGGTAGGTTTTACCATTTTATGTTTCTGCCTTCTCGCACTGCGAGAAAGCAGGGGGGCGACGCCCAAACGCCCCTATGAAGGAGCCGCCACTGATACAACTTAAACAAGATAAGGAGTTAATGTTACATTTAAAAGGCATATTAGCGTGTTTCGGATAACAACAGGGTTTTAAGTCTCTTAGTTGCCATCTCAAAAAATTTTGTTAGCCAACAATTGAGCTGGACGTCATGGGGTTAAAGCAAAGCTTCAATGCCTGCCTACATGTCCGGATGCCGTAATGCCTAAAAAAAAGGACGTAACAAAGTGCATCTTATGTCCTTTAAGTTGGGGCAGTTGCAGATGACGTGGATGATGTCTTCCTTCCCACTTCCGCATAGACGAAAAGTTGGAGTGCCTCCTTTCCTTTCCCATGGTGGAAGATGGGGTTTGATTGCAATTACCCCCATGCGCAACCTTAGAAAGTTTTCCTTCCTGCTTATCTTAATTTCGGCACTCAAGTAGGCTTGCTTTATCTTCTAAAACTGATAGCATAGATGTTGTTTTTCTCACTGCTTTTTTAAAGGAAAGATGATCCGTTGGAACGGCCCAAAGTTCAGACAGGCCCAGTAACTCAAAGGATTCAAACAAATAATCCCTTGCTGGACATTTTTCTTGATTGTGCAGGACTTTCCAGAGGTGGGAGTTTAAAGATCCTGCCTCAGCATTTCGGATTTTGTGCCAGCATTTAAGGTAGGTGCTCCTTCTTTCCACCGCTTGTCTTTGAATCCCGAATTCTAGCCGGATTTGAGCCGGGAAGACATACTTAGGGAGATGGAAAATGGCTCTGTAGGAATTGGCTATTATGACATCTAAAACTGCTGCACCTTTACCTTTTAGGGCCTCACTCCCATATGTCAATGTCGGCAGCAATTTAGCCCTCAGGACCTGTAAGAAGAGGTCAAGCGTGAGGTCGGGAAGCCGTCTCTTCAGTGACTTCAATGATAAATACGTTATAGTCCCTTTTCTTCGCATGGCCTCTGACTGAAGTTTGAAAGAGCTTTTGTTATCCATTAATATTCCCAGGTATTTATAGCTTTGTACTTGATCCAAACGTTGGCCATCAAGGAACCAGCTATTGGTCTTTTTTTATTGGTAATTAACTGCCATTATTTTGGTCTTCTTGAGGTTTATTTTAAGGGAGTTCTGGTTAGAAAATATGCTTGTATTTAATAGGTGCTGAAGTCCAATTGGTGCCCGACTGATTAACCCCTTCGCCGTGGGGGTAACTCCCCTGCGGCGCGGGGGGGGGGCGGGGGCAGCGGCACTGTGCTGGTGACGAGCCCAGCTCGTCATGAGGCACAGTGGAACTGTGCTCATGACGAGCTGGGCTCATCACGACTCCGCCCACTGATTGATTCTCCCACACAGGCGGGGAATCAATTGCGCGTGGGAGTGCCGTGACCGTTATGGTGAGCCCAGCTAGTCATGAGCACAGCTCCACTGTGCCTCATGATGAGCTGAGCTTGTCATGAGCATGGAAGCAGTTAAAACCAAGTCGTCAGCATATAGCAAGTTTGACATTAGCTTGTTTCCCAGTTTCGGAGCATGGGATACACAACAATCCAGCTCCCCAGACAGATCGGCCAAAAAGAGATTGAAAAGGATCGGGGCAAGGACACACCCCTGCTTGAGGCCTTTCGAGGTCATAATTCGTTTTGAGATGTGTGACCCTGCACCTAGTTTAACGCTGATCCATGTGTCTGTGTGGAACTGTTTTAGCCACTCCAAAAGTGTGTTTGGTATACCCCAATTTTCCAGTTTTCCCCAAAGTTTGGAGCGATCGACATGGTCAAAAGCAGCTGAGTAGTCAATAAAACACAAGAAGAGAGGAATTTTTGATACTTTGGCTGCATCCATTAACAACGTGAAAGCCAGTATGTTAGTTGTGGTTCCTCGGCCACTGCAGAACCCAGTTTGATTAATGGGGATAATGAGGTTATCTGAAGCCCAGAATGATAGCTCCTGCAGGATTGTTGCGGCGTAGTATTTGGCATCTACGTCGAGAAGGGCAATCAGTGGGTAATTATTTGGATTATTTATTTTGCCTTGTTTAAAAATTGGGCTAATAATTGATCCTTTCCAGGATTCCGGAATGGTGACTGTGGTGTTTAAGCCCTTGAAGACTGGTAATAGAGCCTTGCTCCAAAAAACGGCGTCGTGTTTATACAATATCGGTGGGATCCCGTTTGAGCTGGGCGCTCCCATGTCTCTACCCTTGGTTATTAAGCCTTTTATCTGTTTTTCCGTGAGAGCATATCCTTCCTCTGCAGTGGAGTCTGTAGAGTCTAAATCGCCAGTCAACAGGATCCCCTGTTGCTTATGGGTGTTAATGCTGCTGACCAAGTGAGCTTTGGTGGTACGGTTTTGTATCGCGTTTCCCTTGCTAGGGGATTCAATTTCCAGTACCGCGATGCCCGCACCCTTGTTTGGTTCCCCTCCCTTGTTGTTAAAATGGGCAGAGAGGTACTCTACCCAGTCGGCCTCTGTTATATTGGAGCTAATTCCTGGGTGGTAAGGTCGCTCTAGCTTGTGGATTGTTTGCCAGAACTTAGCACTGTTGTGTTGCTTAGCGTCATGCAATAATTTAGCCCATGTTTCGTCGTTCTTTTGCCTTATTTTTCTCCACTTCCTCCTTCTCCGTAGTGCCTTCGTTTGTCGAAAAGTCGACTGCAGCTCCAGGTTCCCTGGTGTTTTTCGCAATTGTCGAAGGGTTTGGTTTGCGGTGCGTTTGAGGCTCTTAGTTTCCGGGCTGAAATTCACTTCTGTTAGTACGTCTTCTGTTTGTCTTGATTTGGTCGCGGTCCTAGTCGCAAATTTACCACTGAAGGTCTGAATGAAATTTTCCCATGCTGTTACTATTGTGGTTCCGGTATCTTTTTCTCTCTCAAATAAAGTTTTAGCAGAAGCCGATAGGGCTTCAATATTGTTGGCATTGCACCTTAAACGATTTAGATTAGAAACTTCTTCGATTCCAATCGGGTTCCAGGTGTCTGGTGTGGCAGCTGACCTCGCATTCAGCAATACTTCTTGTGGGAGGTGATCGCTCTGGACATTATCACCTATTTTAAGGGTTTCTATTTTATCAAACATGGCTAGTGTTACAAACGTATAATCTAAGTAGGAGGATATTTTTGAGGAGTGAAAAGTAGCAACTTGTGGATTATCCTCCAAGAAGCGGCCATTCAGTGCTCTTAGATTTAAATGTTCTAATTCTTGTAGCAGATATTTGGCCCATCTTGAAGGTTTGCTTGGCGCTGAATCGGTATACTCCAAAGTGATGTAAGTTCGTGCACAGAGCCGTCATCCTGGCTTGTCCCAAAAAGGTGTAGATTGAAATCACCAGCAACGAATATGTGTTCAGTGTCTTGCTCATCCATAATCCGTTTTATTTCATTTGGCAGCTCCTTTACAGCTTTTTGTTTTCGTTTGGGGTGCACGTAAATGGTAATTATTATAACGTTTTGTATCGTATTATTGAATTTGAGCTTTATCTGTATTGCGTGGACTGCATTAGGTGGTGTAATTTTCGCCTCTGTGGGCTTTATTGAGCCCATTGTGGTTATTGAAGCCAACGTCATTAATCCCCCCGAGCAGCGACCAAAGTTAGAGACTTTTGTTGCTGGAACAAAGTAGGAGGAATATCCTTGGAGCTCCTTGGTTTTATCTTCCCAGATTTCCTGGAGAAGTATTAAATTGAATGTTTTCAGGTAGTTAACTACTTCGTAATCAACCAGTTTGGCTGCCAGGCCATTGATGTTCCAAATGCAGATTTTAATTTGACCTTGTGCAGGTGGAGCTAGCTGAGGGGTGTCACAGTCTTGTCAGTTTGGACGATCTATTAATATTGTGCGTGTTATTTGTGACTGAGCTTCCGGTCCCATTTTCAAAGTTGGAATTAATGACCCTGAGCTTCTGCTTAAGTTGGCACCCTCTATACAAGCGGTAAGTTCGCCAGGGGTTCTGCTTCTTGCCCCTCTTAATACTGAAGTGATAATTTTGTCTGGGAAGATGATTCGGGCTTTTAAAAACGGAGTTGGGTAAGGAGATTTCAATTTGACTGCCATTTTTATGCCCCATTGTTTGAACGTACTTTCCTCTTCCTTAATTTTGTTCGCGATTGCACTTGAGCTCAATCTTGTCCTCGTCACCTCGGGCCCAGGCAGTTGTTATTTGGAAGGAATTCTATGGAAAGTAGGTCCGATGAATTTATGTTTCCCAGACTCGGGATGGAATTTAGGAGTCGTAGAACGTTCCCTCTGTTTAATATATCATCTCTTCCCCGCGATTCATATTCAGGAATGAGAATGATGCTGACCAATTCTTCGATTGTGCTTTCCTTGATTTTGTAAGTAAGGGTTTCGTCCTGTGGATGAGACCTTGTATGTGGAAGGTTGCTCTGTTCTACTCCTTGAGTAGAAGATTTATGGGAAATTGGCGGGAGGGCAGATAGAGACTTAGTTTTGCTGAGTGAGCAGCTTTGTTTTACAGGCCCCCCGTCAATTGTTTTTGATGATCCTCATTTTTTGACAAGTGGTCTTCATTGGATGGTGCCCCCTGGGGTTGATCTTCCTTGATACATTTTGGAATTGCTGAGAATTTTACTATTAATATGGACTCCTGCCTCTCGGTCATTGTTGAGATGTTCCTTCTTGCTGGGTCCTTTGCTATCAGTGCTAGCTCCTGCCTCACTTTCACTATTGGGTTCTTCCTTCTTACTGGGCTCGATGGAGGCCCCTAGCAGTGGCGGCTCCTTCATAGGGGTGTTTGGGCGTCGCCCCCATGCTTTCTCGCAGTGCGAGAAGGCAGAAACATAAAATGGTAAAAACTACCATTTTATGTTTCTGCTTCTCGCACTGCGAGAAAGCAGAAGTGCCTGGCTGGGGACGGAAGGGTGGGCGGTCGTGCTTGAGGGCAGGGGGGGAGTGGCTTACCCACTGTCGTGGGTACTGACTGTTTGGTCGGTTCCTGGAGCCGACCCAAACAGCCAGTACCCACAACACTGGGTAAGCCACTCCCCCCCTGCCCTCCAGCGCGACTGCCCACTCTCCCTTGTTCTCTATGCGGGAGAAAATGGCGCGGCTGGGGCGCTCTCCCCAGTGCCTCAGCAGCGTCGTGATTGGCGGAGGCAGAGGGAGGGAGGCTTCCTTTCCTGATGACGAGGTCAGACTCACGAGGAGAGCTGCAGGAATTTTCCGTAGGACGGTTGGAGTCGGACCCAGACCCGGACCCATCTATAAGCTGAGTAAGTACTTTTTAAAAGTTTTTTATTTGATAATTCATTGTATTTAATTAAACCCCTCCCGCTTCCCACCATTCCCCCGCGACAACCCCATTTCCACCCCCCCCCCACCCGCAATTCCAGCCAAGACTGGGTATCCGCAGTCTATTTTTCCATGGCTGGAAAAACGGCAGGAAATCAAAACCCCCAATACCTAAACGAAATATTGAGTTTGTTTCTTTTAAAGTTTTTATCACGCCTCTGATCTCCTTAAATAAACTCGCATTTCTCTGGGAATTCTGTAATTCGAATCTTCGATCACGTCACCTTTGGACCGCAATTGAATTAGCCACTTACTTAAAAACCCTTTGTCCCAGCCTGGGAGGTTTTGTGTGTGTGGGGTGGGGGAGGTTGCAGGGAGGGGGTGCAGCAGATCGGCCAGGCTTTGGCCCCATAGGTAATCCTGGCATTTGGTGTGTTTGCTAGTGTAATCTACCTCAGCACAGTGTGTGCACTTTTCATTTTGTCTCTCCTGTTTTGCTAAAATGTAGCAACGCTGCTCGGTGAAGAGTTACACAGCTGGGTTCTTGCATGCGCTGGGGAGGGGTGTGTGATCTGGCCCTTAGAGCAGTTAAGTTACACGATTTAATTCGTTATATGAGTCCTAAATAACGATAAATAGGTTTAAGGGTGCTCTAAAGCCTTTAAAAGCATATTAAGTTGGTAATGTATGGTAATTCATGCGCCCGGCCCAGCAGAGCCATAAAGTGCGTGTAAATGATCTCAGAGGCCAGGGCCGAGCCGTGCCGGGGCATAAAGCAGCGGGTTACTGAGTGCTAGACATGGAAGAAAGACTCCTGCTGCTCCGGAGACTGGGTGCTGCACCAGAGGAGAGGGGCCCATTCACAGTAGGGGAGGGAAGGGGGGGGCGACCAGGAGAAGGAGACCTACTCTGGGGTAGGGGATGCTGCACTAGCGAGAGGGGCCCGTTCATGGGGGAGACCTGGAGAGGGAGAGCTGCACTAGAGAAAGGGAGGCCTGCACGAGAGAGCGAGAGAGAGACTGCCGCGTGCTGCTGAGGGACATCTGCATTCAGAGATTGAAACACGTTCACTAGCGAGATAGACACCAGCATGGACCAAGGGCACAGGGAGAGTTGGCACATTCTCCAGGGGCAGGGCTAACTGCGCTGGAGAGAGGGAGGCCTGGGCCGGGAGTAGGGGCCGCTGTACCCAAGACAGTGACATATTCACCAGGGAGATTCACAAAGTAATGTTGAAAAGGACCATAAAAACAGCATTTTCGGTACCTTGTTTGGAAAGAGGTCAGACAAGGTCGCTGTGAAGGTGCCGAGTAGCTGAGAAGGGGGTGGGAGTAGATTTGGTGCAAGGGGAAGCAGCACACCAAAAGAAAGGCAAACATTTGAATTGTGCTTGTCTCAACAAGAGTCTGACGGGCTTCTCTTGCAGAAACTCTCCCCTGGTACGAGATAAAACACATAGCAGAATATTCTTAGCACAGGGATTACTTTCAAAGGAAGGGACACATACATTGGTTCTGCAAAAAGATGTTCTTACAAGACGTATGTCATCTATATTGTATAGGCGGGAAAGAAGCAGCCATTCCTTCCACACACAAGGGATCATGCGGGCATCCTGAAAGCAAAACATGCTTGTTTAAGTGGAATAACATGATGTGCATGTAGCTGGAATTAAAGATGTGCACTTTTTAAACAAAGAATGTCACTTTAAAATTGCCCATAATACCTGCTCATTACGTAAGCAGCTACCTATGTTATTATCCTATGAAATCTCTTTATTGATGTGATGTCACAACTACTCTTTCACAATTGCTTTATCAATTTCTTGCTTTCTCAAATTTACTTGGAATGCACCATTTGCCAACTCTTTTATTTAAAAAAACTCTTATGGTGGTCGGGGGTGCTCGCTACGCTTGCTCGCCACCGGGCAACCAGACAGAGGTTTTACGCCTCACAACTTTCAAATGTCACCAGCCGCCACTGGCCCCAAGGTGACAGCTGTAATTGTCCAGGACTCTGTGGTGGAATGATCCAACCTGCTAGGCAAGGTGGAACAGAAACTGGACCCGGTTTCGTCAAAATCGGGGTCTGGTTCAACCGTAATGACAGGTGGTTTGCTCAATGTGTTTAAAGCAAGAGATAGTGGCTTCTTGTTGTGACCCTTCCTTTTTTGTTTATTACCAGCTTTCCGAGGTGTAGGGTTTTTATTTGAAGGAGCCATTTTTATTAGGGCCATTGTTGACGTTACGTTACTGTCTGCAGCAGTGTTGGAAGAGCTAGTTGCTGTTGGTTCAGTTTTTTGGGGTTCAGATCCCTACCTTGTACTGACCATCTGTAGATATAAGGGGCAATGGAGCACTGCCTTTTCATTTCTGATAGAAGATTCCCTAACATAGTTGGCAATGTCGTTAGCTTATCAATTATTGGTGCACAGGTGCATTCAAGATGGGTGGTTTGGTTGCCGTGCAGCGCTTCTTGTCCCCGCTTAATTAGCTTGTTGAGCTCTGATAGTTTTTTGTCGATCCCTGACGTGAAGTCGGCCAGTGTCTGAAGGACCGTAAGCTATAAATCCATTTTATGGGATTGATATTGTAAAGCTGCTGCTGAATATTGCATTGAGTTTAGAATTGCCACCCAAATTGATTCGGTGGGCATAATATTGCTGAGTTTGCTTCTTTCGTGCAATAATGTATTAATTGATACAGGAGGTGTGTTATTTATTTTGAGCATGTTTTAGATTATATGAAGCGACAAGCTCCTCCCATTCCTGTGAGGCCAGGAAGGACAGGTCCGGACTTGATATATGAGATTCTTCATAAGGAAACATCGTGAGGCGTTCAGATTTGCTTACTGGGCAAGGAGCTGTGGGAGAGCTCCGGGTAAACTGATGCATCCGGTATACCTGGCTTTAATTTTTGCTGCTGGAGTGGGGAGCTGTTTTCTCTAGACAGCAAGAGAGCAATTCCCAGTTGGTCTGTAAGCAGGATCTGGGGTGTGCCCCCTAGTGTATCGGCTCCAACTCTTGCTCCTGTTTCCTCTTTGAAGGTGCTATCAGCTATCCTGATATCAGCGGAGCTTTTTGGTGTAATCTGGCCATCTGTCGTAGATGTCTTCCTTTGGACGGTTTTGTCTTGATTTTCAACTTGGTTGCTGGGTTGGTTACTGAGTTGGTAAGATGAAGTTAGGGGTTGGGGTTCAAGTAACGTGGTAAGTGACATAGGGAGAGCCTGGTCGGCTGGCTGGTTGGTTAACTGATTGGCTGGCTGGTGAGTTGGTCCAAATTTCTCTGGCTGTAATGGCGATTGCAACCCTTTTACATTTGCGCTTTTTGAATAGATTGCTGTACCTGGATCTTTCAAAAACGCGAATTTCATGTAGATTTTGGGTTGGAAAGTGCAAGGTTTTTTCCTTTGAGGAGCCCCGTCGATGTTTATGAGGGCACAGTCCTCTTGACGTCTTTGTATTTCATGTATTCCTTGCGTTCCTGGTAACTGCATCGGGTTAGCTAGTTAATGAGAAGTTGATTCTCCCATTCTTGATTTTGTGCTGACGTATCCCCATTGGTGGGAGAATTTGTGCCAGAGCAAATGCTAGTGAGCCCCATGACTGGGATACTTTCTGTGATTTCTGTGCTTTTTTCCAGTCGTGGGCCACTTGATTCTGCTTTGCTAACTTTTACGTTTCCTTGTTTTGTTTTGGACTTGGGCTTTAACTTTGACTTTAAGGGAGTCTTCCTTACTCGGCCCGATCTCATGATTGGCTCTGTGGACCGTATCTGGGTTAACACGTGAGGTATTGTAAGTTCAAGTGTGCTGTAGGTGGAAGTTACCAGATGGAAGCTGAGCTGATGGGAATTAGAGTGTCTACTGCTGTCCAGATTGCTGAGGCTGCTAGACACTGATGTGTATATACTCCACACACTCCTCACACTATCACTTGTACCTGGGGTACCAGCCGCAGGGGTGGGGTACCGGGTAGGGTGCCGGTGGGGTACTGGCTGCTGATCACACTCCTCTCCTCCCTTCTTACTGCTCTCTAAGCAACCCCGAACCTCCCCAGCAGCAATCCAGTAGACCAGCCTTTACACAACACAGCCCCCCGATGTCGCACAGTGAGCTGCACTACACTGCACTCCTAGACCGAGGGGGGACAAGAGGCTGATAGGGGGCTGGTGAGAGGGCTGATGGCAAAGCTGGTGAAGCCCAAGGTAGCCCAAAGTGGTCAGGGAAGCCGGAGGGTGAGGCGAGGACCGTTGTCAATTGTTTGGAGGTTCACTACCCCTCCCTGCAGTAGCAGTGGGGCACAAGCCAACCGTGTCCAAGACCGCCCCGCTGCCTCAACTTTTCTACCCTGTCACGCTGGTGTTATCCCCGGTGGAGCCACAATCCCGCTAGCCTGAAAGCCGCCGTTACTACCTCCGCCACTTCCGCAGCTGCTTCCCCGGCCCCCGTGGGCACCCCTATACTGTGGGCGGTAGAAAATTCAAAGCAGTTGGCAGAGCAGCAGCTGGTAAGCAATATCGGCAGTTTTTGACAGGCAAAGGCTGGGGGCCACAACAGGCAGCAACGGCAGCAATACGGCTGAACAGAGCTAGGAGCAAAGCGGCACAGCACAGGCGGCAGCAGAACAGTTCAGCCCGAGACTGCTGATGGGCTGCAGTGGCTGACTGGCGGGACTGGGAAGGAGCAGACCCACAACGCCCGCTTACCGCCACCGGTAGCCGCCACTAGCCTGCACCGCGCCCTGTTGTCCGTTAGTCCGGAGTCCAGGGGTTGGAGGTCCGAAGTCCGAGGTCCGAGGCTGGGGTCCAGGTGTGTTGGTCCAGGTATGTTGGCCGCAGAAGAGTTAGGCTGCAGGAGTGCAGTCTCCGGAATTGGCTCGAGCACGACAGTCAGGAGCCATGTGAGTGCGAAAGTCAAGAGCCGCTCCACTCCACTCAACTGCGAGCACCAGCGGCGGCAGAACAGAAAACCGGAAATCAGAAGATGGACCAAGACCATGCTTGATTAAAGGTAAAGATATTTTTTATTGCTTTAGTTACTTAAAACTAAAGCATTTTACAATAAATACTTATGAAAAGGATAAAAAAGGAACACCATTATTGGCCACGTCAAAGATAAGGTTAAACAGTGAGTGAGGAAGCTGTAATTGCGATCTGTATTTAAGTGCCTAAAAGTCCAGCAGCTTGCCCGTTCTTCTTTAGACAGTGGGTAAAACAAATAAAGTGCAAAGTGTGGATGTTAGTGCACGCCAAGGCTTGCTGGGGAAGTAAAAATGCACAGGGCAAGGCGGATGCAAGGTGCATGTTAGGCGTTTAGAATAATGAAGGGGTCCGCAAGGGGAGCTACTTTTCCTTTGAGTGTGTTGTGCTTTACCAGAAAGGCCTTTGCTGTGCTATTCCCTAGTTCTGGCTCAGGCAGTGAAATAGTCTATCAGTTTTTGAGAAATAGTGGCAGGGTGGGAAGGTGCAGGCGGGGTCGATGTAGGTCTTCAAGCATCTTGACATATTTGTCACACCTCAATAGGGTTCTTGTGTCAGTGTGGGAGAAGCATAATGACGAAGCCTCCAGGCATGAGTGTATTTCCTTCTTTACATAAATTGGTTTCAGGAGAGATCTCCTGGGGGCGTTGAGCATAGGACCACAGCACAGAAGCTGAAGCCATGATTCTTTTTTATAATTGCACAGCCTACAGGCCCCCTCCTTTTCACTGGTGGGCCTAGTAAGAGCATAAATTAAATGTCTCTGTGGATCCATCTGTTTATACCTTCTGAGAGGTATGACGGTGACTTCCCCGATAGGTAGGAATCATTCAATAGTTGATGACTTTAGGGAGCAGGTGTCCAGCAGTTATAAGGTTGATTTCAGCTGCCTGTTGAGAACTCTTTTCCAGGCTGCGTAAGGGATAACGTCTGAGTTTATCGCAGTGCCTTCGATTTGTAAAGAGGCTATAGCTTTTTGGATCTGTCAGTGCCAGGGATTCCCAGGGCTCTCAAATGTCTCATTTAGGAGTGCTTAAAGTGTGTTTGCTTTTAGGACCCTTATATTAAAGTTTAGGGTGTCAGCCTCGCAGGTGAGGGATTGTCTTGGAAGGCCCAGTTCCAACCGTAGTTTGGGCCTTCGTATGTGTCTGGGGAGTTGAACTACTCACTTATAGGCCATACATTGAGTTTGTTCTAGGCTGGGGCGCATGCCTCTGGGAAGGTTTGTTGCCCGTAGTGTAGCAGCAGGAGAAAAGAGGCTTTCATGAACTTCAGTATGGCTACTGCTGAGTCACTGTTTAAGTTCTTATTAGGACAGGTCAGGCTGTTTATGATGGCTCCAGCTTTCTTTTTCAGTGAGGCTAGGTGGGCCGTCGATCTTGAGGTCTTGTTGCACCATACCCCCAGGTAGTTTTATTTCATGGTTGTTTTAATAATCGCAGCCCCCATGCGAGAAGTTTATTTTTTCTACAGTGTCCTGATTGATTGTGAGAAAGGTGGCTTCGTTGTAATCCTGGAGCTTGCTCAGGGATCATTGGATTACGACTTTGGTGTGGTCCATTATGACGATATTGTCAGCGAATTGTAAAATGTGTAGATTTGAGCGGCCTAGTTGAGGTGGTAGCAGCCAGCTGCTCTCCAGGAATTTCCGCAGGTCATCTGTGTATAGATTGAAAAGGAGAGCGAGGATGCACCCCTGCTTCAGGTCGTTATCGCTTGTGATTTTAGAGGATACAGTGCTAGGGCTCATTCTCACCCGTACCCAAGTATTTGAGTACAGAGAGATGATAGCTCCAAGCAGCTGCTAGGTAACTGTTACCTATTTAGTTTCCTCCATAGAGTGTTGCGGTCTACCTTATCGAAAGCAGCACTGTAATCAATGAAACAGCTGTAAAGAGGAGGCTGGCTTTTTTGGGCTGCACAATGACTGAAGATGGCAAGTGCTGTGATGTTATTAATTTTTGAGGCAGCAGCAGGAAACCCAGTTTGGAAGTAAGGCAAGAAGTTGTTTTCTGCGACCCATTCCTCTAGCTGTTTGAGAAGAACGCTATGAGTTGATAATTCAATAGAATTGTTGGGGTCTCGTTTTTTGAAGATTGGGCATTGGATGGAGCACCTCCATGAGGCAGGGATCTGTGCAGCAATGTAGGCTTGGTTGAAGAATGGGGTTAACACTTTAGCCCAGTCCTCCTGGGCACATATAAATATGCTGGCTGGAAGGCCAATGGGGGCTGGAGCTCCATCATTTTTTATTGCTTTTATGTGTTAACAGACCTGGGCCTGCGTGGCCAGAAGTTGATTTTCCCCAAGAGTATGGTCTGCAGCCCCCAAGCCAGGAACGTCGCTAGGACCTCGAGGCAGAATGTTGTATAGTGCTTTAACATGTTGCACCCAGGATAGCTCCAGAACCACGTTCCTCCTGGCGCTTTTGGGAGATCTGAGTTTATTGAAATAGTTCCAGAAGTGGGCCAGGCTTTTTTTCTTGTAACATTTGGTGCATGTTTAGCCATCCTTTTTTCTCGTAATTTTTCTTTGCTGCCCAAGTAAATTTTGTGTATGTTTTGAGTAGATTAACAATGTTCATTGTGGAGTTTGCAGTGGAGTTTAGTTTGTGAGCATGTGTTGCACTCATTAATGCGCTTTGTGCAATATTAAAGGCCCTGCTATGTAGCTTTCAGATCTGCTTCTTCACAAGGGTCTTGGGGTGTTGATGGGAGGCACCAGATTCCAGCAGGTGATCTCTTAGCTTGTGTATTAGGTCATCCTATCTGTGGTGAGGATCTCCCAGGGAGTTGTTGTTAGATTCTAAGATTATGTCTTCCAGACACTTGTCCACTTTGGAGGTATCTGATGCTCGCCATTTAATGCTCCTGACTAGTTTGTGTGCTTTGGATCGCATAGATAGACCCACTTCTGAGACACTGACGGCGTTTAGGTCAAGTGTTACAGTCAAGGGGTTATGGTCGCTTTCAGGGCAGTCAGGGATCTCCAGTTTGACCAGGTGACTGGCTAAGGGGGCTGAGAAGAAGATGTAATCTATGGCTGAGATCCCTTTGAATGTGACGGGGAAGGATCTTGTGCCTGAGAAATTTGTTCTGCAGAAAGCAGATTGTGGTTAAACAAAAGAGTATTATTTTTTTTTCTGTTCTTTGGATTTACGTACAGAGTTGTAGGTGCCCCCCCAGTGCCCTGATGTTAAAGTCTCCTACGAACAAGATTTCATGCGTGTCAAACTCCAAGAGGATATCCTCCAGCTGTGAGTTTGGGTATTTTAGTTGCGTTATGGTAGCAGTTTATTAGAAGAAGGGCAGTATCTTTATTTTTGCTTGATATGCCAGAGTGGAATTACGAGCTACCTAATAAGACATTGAGGTGGTGGCCATTCAAAATTCTCCTCACAATTTAATGAGGTTTGTGGGCCAGGCAACATCTAAAAGAGAAGAGCACTACCTAGATTAAAATATGATGCTGGGGAGGGACATCATCATCAGTGCAACAGCTGACGGAGGCTCTCCCACATAATTCAATGGCTGGATGGAGCTGACCCAAAGACCTTTCAGTATATTGCTATCATTCTGCTGTCTGACGTATTGAAATCAGGTGTCTAATTTGGAATGGGGAAAGGTCTTCTCAGTATAGTAAGAATATCTTCCAAGCTACATCAATTCATAAAGTAATTTGATTGTGTGAATGCATATTCGAATGCTACTCTCTGCTAAAATATACACGCATCCCTTTCTTCCATGTTGCAAAACCAGGATTTCTAATCACTGACACATTTAAAATTCTTGCGCATTCATAAATCCTCAGCGATAACTTGAATTATTGGCAGTAGATCTTTCATTAAGGCAGCAAGTCCCAAACGTTTGTGTGCAGTCCAGACATTTTACCTCAAAGTATGGTGACACAATGGCAAATACAGACAGCGACTGCTTCCTAAGATTATTTAAAAACATAGTTACAATATGTTATTTTAAAATGCTACTTTAAGTCACATATAGGTGTAAATCACCTTTTAACCTCTACGTTTTAACCTCTGTGTCAGCATTATGGCATCATAAATTATAGGTCTCTGGAGATTGTTTGAGAGCAAGATGGCACCGGAGTAGTTCACTGTGCCTCCGCCACTCGCACCATGTCTCTCCGTTATTCGCCCATCAGCTATGTACTCTACGGTATGGCCTCTTATCAGTAAGCTGCTGCTCTTTGAGCTGGGCGGACGCCGACGTTTTTCTCACTTATTTGGACCACAGCTGACGGGCGGCAGCCCACTCTCGCTGGACTGCCTCCTGACTGCCGCCGCAATTTCCTTTCTTCACTTGGCGGCTCCTGCTGAGCCCAGGCAGGCTACATAAAAAAAAAGCACAACGCAAGGGTGCATCATGGCAGCCCATGGCATGAGGGGAACTAAGATAAGAATCTCGCCAGCAAACACCGGAGCTACAGGGACGGCTGCATCGGTGCCAGACCCAGAAAACATCGCCAGAGGTAAAAGGGACACTGGAGGGGGCAGCAAGAAAGCGGCTCTGCAGGCGGCTGGGGGGACAGTGCTTTTAAAGAAGGGAGGGCTCTCAACCTTCTATTGCAAACTTGTTTCCCTCCTCCTGTACTGTGTGCCCTAAGTGGAGAGAACTGCTGATCCAGATAGTGTGGGGGTAGCCCATGAAGCCCCTGAAGCCCCGTAAGCAATTATTGATTTGTGCCTCCCCACCCTGACTCGGAGGAAGGCCAAGAACTGCCCCTATGTTCTGAATTGGACAATCAAGCGGCCCGGCCTGACATTATCGCAACCCATCTGGCTCCGGGTGACCCTGAAGGAACAAACAACTCGATAACTCCTGCAAAAGGTGCAACAACAGACCCTTTGGCCCAAGTTGGGAGGCCCTCTGCTGAACCAGAACAGGGAGAAAATATTCCTACTGTTGCAGTCATCGAAAAGGGCAGGCTAGCTGGAGGGTAGTATCTACACTCGATTTCGTCCCCAGAGCTGGTGGGGGAAAACTTATTTTCTGCCACCAACAGATCAGATTTCTCGGTCGGCGGAAATTACTCCTCAATCGACGAGATACAGTCAGACTCAAACTGCAGCCGTAACGCAAACAATGTAGGCACCTCGCAGCGCCAGAGAACCATCTCTAGCAAACGGAAAGGGAAACATCATGAAAGCCACAGCCAATTGTAATGGGATTACTCTGGCTCGCAGCTTACCTTACCCAATGGAGAGGAACCACCCAGGACCTCGGGATCTGACAGAGCCAGGACAAGCACAGAGTTAGGTGAAGAGCCCTCTTGGTTGGCCATCCTGCTGTCAATTAAACAATTTCAAGAAGAAGTTCGGATGGATAACAGACAAGCAAAAGGTGTGGCCCAAAAGCTACAAGGAAGGATAAGAAAATTGAACAAGACATGCTCAGATATTGCTGAACGTGTCACGATGATCGAAAATCGTGCTTAAACCCTAGAAGCCGAAGTTACTTCTTTAAAAGCGCAGATCTCCTCCCAAGGCACCTGCATGACAGATGTCATGTGGAAGCTGAAGGACCAGGAGAACAGGCAGCGCTGAAATAACCTCCATCTTCTGGGGATCCCCGAAGGAGTGGAAGGAGACGACCCTTTTGCTAAACCAGATTTCAACCATGCAACAATCTTACGTAGATGGTGTCTCTGCCAGCTGTTTGCTCCTTTTCAGCAGTTGGGGGCCCAAGTGTTTTTAATGAATCCGGCTAAGCTTAAAATCAATTTAAACGGCTCTTCTCGCAGCCTTACGTCGGAAATCAAGGCTCAGGAATATCCTAATGAAATCAAGGTATGATCTGGGCACAGCTAGTTTTTTTTTCTCTGAAAGAAGTAGCTGATATTATTTTTAGGGGAGGAAAGAGAAGGGGGAGGGTGGTATTAACCGGAATCACTTAAATTAATGTATGATTGGCAGTGTTTTGGCCTGTTGTTCAATCTGTGATGTTGGCAAACAGAGTGAGGTTGGGTGGTGGGGTCCTATCTTTTGGTGTCCATCACTCAGGCTAGTCCTGATTCCTTGGCTTTTTGGGGAGGGGGGCGCAGGGGGGCTAAGGGGGACTGGGAGGTCTGGGCGGGGAGGGCGGCCGGCTTAGGGTCCTACACTGTGAAGCATGGTTGTAAACATGCAAAAACAATGCTTTCTTGTTGTTGTACAGTGTTTGGGGATTGGCTCATTGGGGGTCTCTAGTTTGTGACTTGTGGCTCTTTGTCTCTGGGAGATCATTGCCCTTTTTTTCTTTTCTTTTTTTGTTTGCTTTTTCCTTCTCCTTTTATTTCCATGCTCCTTCTGGTTTCTTTATTTGTCACAGTGTAATGGAAATTCAGATAAACTATTATGTCAAATTTAGTGCATTTTAGAATCGTCACTTTTAATGTCTGTGGACTAAACAATTTGTGGAAGGTTTCCAAGGGTTTACGTTTGTTAGGGGGGTTCTTGTCTGCCTCTAAGAAACACACATTGAAAGGACACAGCTTGGTCTTTTAAACACACTGGGTTATACTCTGATTGGAGGGACCTCACAGAGAGCTCGTATTAGAGGGGTAGCTTTTCTAGCCCGTCATAGTATTCTCTTCCAAATCATTAAAACTAAGGTAGACCCCCATGGGAGATAGGCCCTAACAAAGTGCAGGCCCTCATTTAAGCCTTCTTTCACCTCATGCTCGATATATGGTAGCACAGCAGATGACCCCGGGGTAATTTATTGGCTTTGCGGGGAGTTGGCTCACTGACCTCTCCCCATCATAAAATGCGGGGACTTTGATATTAACCTACCCTACGATTGGGACATGGATAACCAACAGCTTTATACAGGCCAAAAACTGAAAGTCTTACAGGCTTTGAGGAATTTATTCCATGTTCAAGGGCTAATTGATGTTTGGTCTCATCTGAGACCGAACCACTTGGGGTATACTTACTATTCTGCCCATCATCAATCACATGCCCGCCTAGACTACTTTTTAGTTTCTGCCTCATTGATCCAGGCTGTTACCATTGAGCTTATCCCTCGATTTATGTCAGATCATAACCCATTAATTTCAGGGCTCAAGGGAACATCTATCAGTAAAGAAATTTCGGCTTGGAGCTTTGAGAGGACCTATTATCGAACAAGGAATATTGCCACAATATGAAAGGCTGGATTCGGGATTTCTTGGAAAGAAATAATAGTTCCGCTCAAATCGGGGTGGTCTAGGATACCCTAAAGGCGTGCATACAGGAAGGAACTCTACAGTTCTTGCTAAGGGAGAGCAAAAGGGAAAAACTACAGATTCAATAGCTCCAAATGAAATGAGCAAGTGCTAAAGAAAAACTTATTGGGGCAGTTCCGCAAAAGAATGAAATCGAACCAGCACACTTGGAGGTTGCAGCAGCCAGAGCATCAATCAACCGAATTCTAGCCAAAAAAGCTGCTTCCAAGTGAGCCGCTGCTCGGGAAAAGGTTTATGAATTTAGGGAGCAAATTGGCCACCAGTTAGCCCTGAGAACATGACACATCACGAATAACGGTATACATTCCATCCGAGACCCGGCTGTTGGGATTACCTCTGAGCCTGATAAAATTAGAACTGCTTTCTGCCAGTTTTACCAAGCTTTGTACACTGAGGAAGACGCCGGCACAGTAGCATCTAGACAAAAAGCTATTGATAAGTTTTTAGACCCAATTTTGATATCAAGTCTAAGTTCGGAGGATCACAAAATCTTTGAAGGTTCTCCTTCTTGGGAGTCGTTTGCCACCTCTATAACCAGCTTACCGGATGGCAAGGCCATGGGAACCAATCTTATCCCAGTGGAATTTTATAAAGTATTTATCTACCAGATTAAAGATATATTTAAAACGCTGCTGGAACAAATTTTTAATGGCTCGGCCCCTCCTTCTTGGTCACTGGCAAAAATCATTATTTTTTCCAAAAAAGGACAAACCTCCCCAGGAAATGGGCTCCTATCGCCCAACAACCTTAATTAATGGAGACTCCAAAATATAACTAAAATTCTAGCTTCCCAACTTTTGGTAGTTACTGAAAGACTAGTCTGAAGATGGCAACATGGATTCATTCCTAAAAAAAGCACTACTGACCATATAAGGAGATTGATTACTCTATTTGATGCTGCACAGGTTACAGGTGAACCAATGGCCTTAATACTTCTTGACGCCGAAAAAACGTTTGATCAGGTCTCCTGGCTTTTCTTGTAGACCATCATGCAGAGAATGGAGTTAGGGCCCAGGTTCATTCAGGCTAATAAAGCCTTATATAAAAATACCATGGCTAGGGTCGTGATCAACGGGGTACTGAATGAACAATTTGCAATTACACAGGGGACCCGTCAAGGCCGTCCTTGTTCCCTGTTGCTTTTTGCAATGCACATTGATCCTTTCATCAAGAAGTTAGAAAATAACCAGGAGATTACCTCAATACTCAGACACAAATTTGATACCAAAATTATGGCTTATGTCGCTGATTTAGCGCTTGAGACACAAGATCCTGTCAAGGCAATTGAGGCAATAAAACTTGAGGCTCAAAATTGTGGGGAGGTCTCGGGCTATGCATTAAATAAGGAAAAAAATCAGAAAATCGTGAATGATAAAATCAAATTGACAGACCATAGAGTCGTTACCAAGGCTAGATATCTTGGGGTGAATATTCTGGACAATACTAATACGATTGTTGAGGAAAATCTAGCCCTTTAGCCTTAGAGATGAAGTAGTCATTGCACCGGCTAAATAATTTACATCTCTCTCTAGTGGCCGGTGCAATGTTTTAAAAATGATTTACTTCCCGGAGTTTTTATATTTTATTAGAGCTTTCCCCCTCGAATTTACTAACCTAATGATAGAAAATGTTATAGTCTTTTTACACAGATTTTTTGGGCCTATTCCCAGTCTAGGAGGTCTTTAAAGTATTTATCACTGCCCAGGGAGAGAGGCGGATGAGCGCTACCACATTTTAAATTATATTTGGCCACCATCATGCAGATATGTCCCGTATTGCTACAGGACCATCCCCAAGCACCTACGACGGAACTTCCCTACCCGTCTGAGCTTTTAATCGGCCCAGATGCTTGGGGATGTTTGTGGCAACAACTAGAATACGGATATTTTGACAGAGTAAGGTTTAAGCCCCTTATGGGGACCTACAAGGCTTACCACCGTCCGAAAATTATTAGGGATTGGGAGACTCAATCACTATACTCCCACAAGAAATAACGAGAAGTTGCCGGACATATTTGGGGGCTACTACTTCTTAACTTGGCTCAAAGCAGGAGTCAATAAACTGGGGGCTTTATACTCCTCTGACGGTGTTTTGGCCTTTGAAGACCTTCAAACAAAATTTGGTCTTAGTCAAAAAGAGTTTTTAATTACTTATCAATTTGGAACTTTTTACAATGAAAGGCAGGGGGGCCTGTGAGTTTTGTCAAATGCGAGCTTATGGAAAAACTATCTGAGCCAAATGCATAAATAATAGGTTTCTGTCAAAGGATGTCCAATTTTTTACAATTTGTATGATGTGTAAGATATTTGTATATACAGTTACATTTAAATAAATCTTATTTACATAGTCCATGGTTACCCTGAAAACCTTGCATGGATCCCGACCTATACTGAGTATGCCTGCTCTATCAAGAATTATTATGATTGGAGCTTTATGCATAAAGATGTTTTATACAATGTTATGGTTTAACAATAATTTAGTTAGAATATTATTATTAAAATTATTTTTTTTGTACTGACATCTATCATAAATGTTCCTGTCAAGATCAATTGCTAGCAATTTGCAAAAATATCCACAAGCTTTTGTTTACTTGTTGAGCAACCAGCCAACCTGCCAACCTAGCAGAGTACACATAATGGTACCCATTTTAACATTACCCTTATGGTCAACTTTTGTTCATACCTCTTTACTAACAGGCTCATCAATTACCAGTGAAAGATCTTCCTGTGCACTATGACGACCAGAATCAAATGATTCAAATAACATCTGCCGCTAGCACCATTTTTTGTAGTCTGTTGATAATTCTAGACAAACGCCACTCTTCACACCAAACAGCATTGCAACAGCAGACATGTTTCTTTAACTTAATATAGACTTGTGATACTACAATATTGGACTCTCGGTTTTTCCCCGATGTGCTGCAGCCAATTAACTGTTTACTACAGTTCTCTCTTGTACAATAGAATTGGAATTAAGTCAAAGGCATATGCAGAATGAATATGAATCTTAGGTTTCACTCCTGCAAACCATACATCACAGATTGATGGATTACCCAATGCCTCATCTTTATCCACATATAGAACTGTGCTGCGAAGGTCCTTACATATTTCATCCAATCTATTCTCTTACAGAGGTTAGGTTTTTCTTAAAACCTCTCTTTTCAACACTTTGCTTGCATAATTTGACAAGAAAGGGTCGAATTCATGTGTCACTCCAGAGTTGTTCTGCTCTAGCACCTTTTATCCAGTCTCCCTGATCCAATGACTATGGTCACTATTTTCTTAATTCCATTACTTTCTCTTCAGTTAGTGTGGGAGGCAAGCTTCAGAACAAATTTTGCATCTGTAAACCAATGAACTGCCACAATACCATCAGCTTCTCATCTCGAATCCTCTCAGACCAGTGTATTCTCTTGTCTTATTGTGACTCTTGCCAATGAAGGTACTGCACCGTTGCCTCAACCTGGTCCATCTGGTCCCATAAGAGGCAACTATGTCTGCCACCACCCATCAGGTTATTAGAGGTTGGAAGTTATTAGAATGTTATGATTCTCCCACTGGTAAGATGAGGAGCTGCAGTTTCACAAACACAGCCGTCCAGTTACCCATCAGCTTGTAACTCTATATGCTGTATCAGGAGTTAGTACATCAATGAACTCTGACAGACAGCACTGCATCAATCCCTGTCTCTGAGATTGTGTCTGCATAAACGGATTTACTCACACTTTTGTTTGATTCAACAGCAGAGTCAAGATCTGGCTACTGCCAGGAGTATACTGTGGGAGTCCTTCCTCTGGCATAGTTCTCTTCAGTGTTTTTTGTATATCTGGTATGCTGGTCTTTGGGAAACTGTGGTAACAGTTTAACTACAAACCGATATGAAGGTTAAATACACTTCTGCTTCCTATCAGTGGGATCTGTTTCCTGCTGTCCTGGGATCTTCCTGCAGGCCATTTAAGTATGTGCGCTATTCAAAATGGTGTTTGAATTGCCATTTGAAGGATGTATATTTGCAAGGTCTTTAGTCTACTCTTTTAACCATGAAGGTAATGAGAAGATGGGCATGACTAGAATGCCTTAGTTTAATATTTAATTGACCAGAGATGGTGCACCGACAGAGAGTTTGCTCACGAAAGTAGGGAATGTTTTGCTACATTATGCCATTCAATATTGACAGGCACCTTGATTTGGGCTAAATCTGGCAAAAGTAGTTTTCATCCATCACGTTGTGGGGCCTAGGCAATTTCTGATTGTGTATAACTATTCAGGTCAAATTTTTGACAAGTCAATAATGAATTGGAAACTGCTGCGCCTGTGCATTTTTCATAAAACTAGACCTGTAATCTCTATTACAAGTTCTTAGAAGCATGGTTTAATTACATTTCAGTGCTTTCTCCATTTAAATGGCTTCTGAGCACACCAGGTATTTTTAGTACAAAGAGCATCAACTTAGAAATAGTTCTTTCTGGGAATCTAGGCTGCCCCCAAGGTTAACACCTTCAGACCTGAAGGCTTTCTGTTCTAGGGATCATACTTAGTTCATTAGCTTAAAAGACTCAATTAAATGTGTACAATTACACAGTCAGAAAGTACCACGTCCTGCAGCATACTAAGTGATGGACACTTTACAGATTAGCAGCCCTTTTGACTGGTGCTCAGCAAAGGTGATCAGGGGCACCTGCCCTAATGTCTGCCAGGGCCGTTTCAGTCACTCTGGCAATCCTACAATCTGCTTGCAGGTTTTTCTTCATAGTCTTTGAGAGTTTTAGTTACTTATTTGTTTATGACCTTCATTTGAAAAGACTGATGACAGCAAGATGCAAAAATGTTTGGCAGCTTTATGAAGGTGGATTAGCTAGGATCCTAAAAGGAGTTGACTCATCTCAAAGAAGAACCCATCTCAGAATCCGGATAACGTGAGATAAGGAAATTCTAAATTTTGAGTGTGAGCTAGGAATTATGAAGGTGAGCACATGATGAAGGAACTATCATTCTACTGCTGAGGATATTTAGCATCTGAGACGGCGTCAGAAATAATGGATCTGCCTTAAATACCCTGTACTAGGATGGCCAGGTTCAACTATAGTTGTGTTATGTGTGATGACATGAGCACTCACCAGACAGTGCTGTTCTTCCCAGATGATCTGATCCATTTCTACGGGCTTACTGATAGGTTCCCTTTAGACCACAAACCTCCATGAATCAGAAATCCGTCTTTCAGTATAAATGAAATGTTCTTGGGGTGTTAGCAGACTTTGTTGGTCTTTGTAAGGACTAAGGCAATCTCTCAACCGTCATTGAGTGAGTGTATATTGTGAGACTATTGATGGGAACGTAAGACTAAATGGAACATATAGGGGCAATGAGTGACCGGCCCCGGTTGGATGGTATTTGATGTGTTTGTTTGCTCTTCTCCATTAGGTTAGTTGATGTATATTGGATCTTATTTCACTCATTGCCCTCATCAGCATGTGTGCACCTCGGCCTTCCACCCAACACATACCCCTCCCTTGAATATTCACTCTACAATTATCTTAAACTCTTCTATTTACTGTTCCTTTTTTACCCTCTTCTTCCGCTATCCTTTCGTCGTTTCCCAGCAGACATCCTTCTCAGGCCTTAATTACCATGTCCTGATGATGATCCCATTACTATGATAGGCATCAAAACACCATCGACTTCAGCACCTTGACACTGATTCATTCACCTTATCATTGTAAACATGTGCAATGTTATATGCTTGTTGCCCAAATGTTGATTGTATTTTTGGCCATGCACTGTAATGCCTGAGGTTATGAAACGCTCCTCTTGAACACTGTCCCAATTTCTATGTTCTATCTATGATGTGAATTCAAGTATATTTTTCCTAATGGCACTCCTATAACACAGTCTTCATTGTATCTCTGTGTGGATCATTATCTTCTACCTATGCTGTAAGGGACCACTGTTCCTGTAGAATTACTTGAACCCAAGGTCCCTCTCAGATTACTTGGGTTCCCTTGTGTTTTTACAAATACAATAAATATTAGAGCTAAAAAAAAACAGATAAGAAGACCAGTTTAAAAAGTCATTGATACAGTTAAAGAAGTAGTTCCTAAAAATAATCTTTACCGGAACAAGGGTTAACCTACACACCAAAGACTATTAATCACAACTATTTATAAGCCTAACAGCAACTTTAAAAAATCTAAGAACATTGAGTACAATATCTCCTGAAAGCATTTGTAAGTAAATAAGGGTGGGACGAACCTGACAAATTAGCCCTTTTTAGGATCGGAAGGATATATAGCTTCCTGAGCACTACATAAAAACAACATAACATTATAAAAGGTATCATGTCCTATGGGGACTTTCCATTGTAGCTACAGGGCAGAAGATTATGGCCCCTGTTTGCCCCTCGAAGGTAAGCTAAAAGAAAAGTAAAAAAGGTCCAGCCGAAACCTAGTTAATGAAAAACTATCATATCTGTTTTTGAACCATAGAATAAAACTATGCCCTCTGTTGAGGGCACAGTTTTAAGCATAACATAACAACGTACACTAGACTTCGTCAGAGTCCCTTCTTCTCTAGCCATCATCCTCTTTCTAAAATAATCGTCTTTTACCCAATTGTAATCCTTTTTGCAAATCTTGTCTGGATTGCTAAATAATTCTCCCTTGCCAAGTTTAAAAAAGCAGTAACTGATATATTTAAACCAGGGAATGTGATGGGAGTGATCACGTGCCAAACAATCATTTAGAATCTCTTCGCTTAGTTTGATCACTGTCCTAGACCAAATTTTCAACCAAAGGGAGAGGGGGCAAAAGGTCGCAATATCAGATAAATAGGCCACACCATTTTCTTCTTGTACTGCAAATGTAGGGGTACCCTGCGGCACACACAATAACCATCTCAAAAAGGCATTTTCAGCAATTTGTAGCTCATCCTAGGTGGTATATCCCCAAATCTCACTTCCATAAATTACTTTGAATATGCACTTGGCCCAATAAATGTGTAATAAGGCCTAGGTGGGTCTACTGCCCAATCGTGAAGCAAGGTTAAAAACAGCAGTGCTTGCCCTAACAAAATCTTCTTTCTTACTACATACCAGGGGGTGCCACTTCAAGACAGAGTCGAACAGCTCTCCCAAATAATAAAATACACAGGGCTTTGGCACTGAGGTGGACCCACCTAAAAAAGTATGCGATTTTTGTGGAACGTGATCCCACAACCAACACATAAGACTTTTTGTTATTAACAGATAGGTCCACATATTACATAAATTGGACAATAGAGTTCAAGAGAGCCTGCAGTCCCCTGGCAGTCGGTGCCATGAGAACCGCATCATCTGCATATAATAATACTGACAGACCCCAAAGCCCCATCTGTGGACAATCGGCTTTTAACTCCGAAAGGACCTGCCCCAAATTATTAACATAAAGCCTTAAAAAAAATGAGGCCAAGATACAGCCCTGCTGATCCCCTCTTTGTACAGGAAATTGCCGGGTTACCTTTAGCTCTTTTGCGCAGCGTGCCGCCATGGTGTCCCTATGGATATCCCTGAAAAATAATACAATATCACAATCTACCCCTATGGATAACATAGTCCATCAGAACTTAATTCTGTTAACACGATCGAACACTGATGACAAATCCATAAATGCCAGATGGATGGATCCAAGTTCAAGCATTGATCAACTGCTAACTGCCCTGGGTAAATCCATGCGGCACTTCCGATACAACATTGTTATCATTTGCCCATTTAGAGAGTCTATCCAATGGAATGTGGCCAACCACCATAACTGCTGAATTGAGCAGAGAAAGGGCCTAAGGCAATAAGTGCTATCTCTGTCTCCCTTCTTAAAGACGGGTACGATGGTAGATGTTGTCCATGACCCTGGGGGAACTTCCACGACTGCTGCGTTGATAAGGAAGGTGAGGAAAGGTACTCAGACCTCCATGCTGGATACGTAGAGGTCAGATGCGAACCCATCAGGGCCTGGGGCCTTGTTCTTAGACAGTCCCAGTATACCCTTCCTCACCTCCTCGACTGAAAAGGATAACACAGATTTCCCTTCAATTAAACCAATTCCCCTGCTAACAGTAGAAGGAGGGGTGTTAGTAATTTCCTCAAAATGGTGCACGCAGCTGTTTTCAGTAATATTGGCCTAGGGGGAAGCAGCAGCTTCTACAGCCAGAAAGGGGCTATTAATGATGCTCCAAAACATGGAGCTACTCTTCAAAGTACTAACCTCTATCAGATCAAACCAAGCCTTTTCCTTTAATATGTTCTGGCGTCTCGCCAATTCAGCTTTGTACAGACTACAACTATTCTTGACTAGGTAGAGCTTCCTTGGTTTAACGCTTAGTGCTTTGTTAAGGATTCTCAATGCCCTTGAAAAACCTAAATACACAAACGAAACGGGGTATAAGGTAGGTATCTCAATGCACCAATTCATCTAGTTAGGTCAAAAATTATCAATATTTTTCAGGTGCCACGGATCATGAGGTTAGATACCCCTAAACCTCCTTAGGATCAAAAGATCCAGCAATAGGTCAACAAAACACTGAGATCCAGCACTCCACAACGTTATTTTGCAATCATGTAATATATCAGTCCATTCAGCAGGTGTGATTTCACAATTGTTTCTTTATTATATTCTTCTTTTCTTTACAAATGTAAAAGACATAAACAGCGTAGCCGACGCGTTTCGTCCATGCGGACTTCTTCAGGGCAATCACTTAAGTGTAAAGAAGGTTTCAACTTGTTTCCCTCCAACTTCAAGAAATATAGCTATGCCTTCCTCTAGTAGTCCCAGTCAAATACGTTTCCTTATTCTTCGTTTGTTTGATCAGGTTAAGTTCTTCAAATATATTTATTTCATTAGTATACAGTTAAAATGATATCCGTATGTAGGAGCAGATTCCCTCCATCTAGAACTTAATTCCCAACTAAAAATGGCCACAGGGCGTGTTTACACAGTGGGGAAGGAAGGGGACGGGGCCTGAGGTGACGTGTGCAAACACGCCCTATGGCGCATTTTAAGTTGGGGAAATAATTCCCCTTCAATCCTGAGGGCCCCTGGGGGCTAACTAGCCCACCAGGGGCTTCCAGTAAGCGCCACTGAGCTGCGTTGCAGAGAGGTGGTCCAGGCCATGCCACTTTTTACACCTCTCTGCAACGCAGCTCTGTGGCGCATACTGGAGGTACCTAGTGGGCTAGTTGGACCCTAGGGACCCTCAGGATTCAAATTAACTTAATCTCCCAACTAAAAACGGCCACAGGGCGTGTTTACACAGTGGTGAAGGGAGGGGACGGGGCCTGAGTTAACGTGTGCAAACAAGTCCTGTGGCGCGTTTTAAGTTGGGGAAATAATTCCCCTTCAATCCTGAGGGCCCCTGGGGGCTAACTAGTCCACCAGGTGCTTCCAGTAAGCGCCACTGAGCTGCGTTGCAGAGAGGTGGTCTAGGCCGTGCCCCTTTTTACATCTCTCTGCAACGCAGCTCTGTGGCGCTTACTGGAGGTACCTAGTGGTCTAGTTGGACCCTAGGGACCCTCAGGATTCAAGGGGACTTAATCTCCCAACTTAAAACGGCCACAGGGCGTGTTTACACAGTGGGGAAGTGAGGAGACGGGGCCTGAGGTGACGTGTGCAAACATTGTGGAGAAGTGTGGCTCAATGATTAGAGCGGCAGACCCTGATGCAGAGGTCTAGCCCGGGACCAGGGTTCAATTCCCCGCCTCGGCGGGTCTTGGGCTCAAAAATTCCACCGACCTGATAATTCTCGCCTCGGTGCCTATTCCAATCATGGAGTCCCACTCTGCAACTCTGGGCAATAGCTTGCTTAATCTCCACAATGGCCCCCACAACGCTAAGAATGCCTGGCCTCCACCTTGGGGGTGCCCAGGAGTGGACGCCTCACAGGGAAAGGCAGGATGGGTTCCACAGCGCCTTGATACCTTCGGGTTTAGTCTGCGCGTTATAAGTTGCATAATAAATAAATAAATAAAATATTCGTACAAGCGCCTTGAGACGCTTGCGTGTGAGTAGTGCGCTATACAAATATCAATTTACATTTACACCAGTATCCATCTGAAAAAGTTGAGGGTACAGGATGATGTTGCAACAAGGCTTCTTTCTGCCCTTCTGTTTGTTCTTTCTGCACGTTATCCTTCTTCCTGCACTTTTCTTCGTCTTTGAGGACTTCTGTTGCTTCTTTCTGCATTTCTTTTTTTTCTTTCTGTGCGTTTTTTCTTCTTTCTTCACATGTCCTATCTCTGTAGGCATAGTTAGAAATTAGCATTTAAAAAACCTTTGAAATTCACTGAAAAAACCATAGGTTTCAGGGGCGTTATAGTTAGCTGGACTTTTCACTCGTACAAAACCATTGAAATTCCCCCGTTATAGTTAGTTCAGCTAACTATAACTCGCGCGCCCGCAATGCACTGCTGATGACGTCACATATTACATCACTCATGACATGGTCAGTGACATCACTGATGACATCTCAAATGACATCACTAATGACATCACTGATGACATCATCCTTGTGACAGAGTGGCAGACCTCCTCTTCCCCTAATATAACCTTTGATACACACATTCAAAAATAGAAACTACAATGTTCAAAACAATGGACATACCAATACCAGTTACAACAACCTATTCAGTAATTCTAAGATCCACATACACATCCACTCATTCACCAACAGTCCTATACAGTCACTCATACATGTACTCACTCATCATATGTACTCACACACCTATACATCCTGTTACACAACGCCACTCATCCATAGAGTTACTCACACACAGTCACTCATGCTAATAAAGAATCAAACATCCATTTACTTGCATATACAGTTATACACACACCACCACACTTACTTCTACAGAAACTTACACATACTTAGTCTTTTAAACAATCACTTATAGAAACACATACTTATTCATACAGGAACTCTTTCAATCTCTCACTCTCACATATACACCAATAGTCACATATACTAGTTTAAAACATATGTAGTTACTCATAGAGACACTATTGAGACAGTCTATCACTCACTAACACACCCATGCACACGCTCATCTACCCATACAGTCCTGCACACATGCTGTCTTCAACACATACAAACAGTGAGTCACTCATTCATGCACCTATGCACTACGTAATACCTCCCACCGAACCATACAGACACTCCGACACTCATACTGATACTCAAAAAACCAACTAATAACCTATATAGACACTCATGTAGCTACTCACCAACCCATGCAGCCACTTATACACAAAGTGAGAGACTGATACAGATATTTACACATTTAAACATTACTCACTAAGCCATGTATTCACTAAGATACACTTAATCAGTCAGTTATACAATCAATTTTTCAAAAACAAGTCATCCATTTAAACACTTATATACCCATTTATTCTTCCATCGACCTTGAGATATACATATATAAAACATATGTAATTTTCAGAAAAACACACATTCACTGGATGATGTAATCAGTGATGTCATTTGAGATGTCATCAGTGATGTCATGAGTGATGTCACTGACCATGCCATGAGTGATGTAATATGTGACGTCATCAGCAGTGCATTGCGGGCACGCGACTTATAGTTAGCTGAACTAACTATAACGGGGGAATTTCAATGGTTTTGTATGAGTGAAAAGTCCAGCTAACCATAACGCCCCTGAAACCTATGGTTTTTTCAGTGAAAATATATATATATATATATATATATATATATATATATTTGGATGTTGGACGTATCCCTATGGGGTTGTGAATTATGATAGCGCCTAGCTATGACACCCCCAACCCCTTGATTATGGCTGAATGGGCTCAATGCAACTTGGATTACTCCCAGAGGCTAGTAGAAATACTAGTGAAATATGGTGATAGCGACCGGGGCATCTTTTAATCAAGATTGAGGCCCTAAACGATGAAATTAAAGCGCTGAGCGTCCCACAACAATAAAAAACAAAATTGAGTGAAGAGATGATGCTTAGGCTCCAAAAGGAGGAAGACAAGATCAAACAACGTAAAACCTATAAATTTAGGAGGGACAAACAGGACTACGATAAAGGGCAGATATTTAAATTTGCCCGTAAATATGATACATTTCTCAATGCCACGGCCAATAAACGTCAACAAGAGGGAAGTCACCCAGTACAAACGTTGCCTAAACAGGAAGCGCCATCTACCTCAGATCTGAGCTCTGTGGTCGAAAGTGAGTCGGACGCAGATGTCCGGGATGACCGGCAAGAGCGCAATAAAATCAGGCTCACAATGGGGGAAGAACTTAAGTACCTGAGACGGAGTAGGAGAGAATCCCTACGTCCAAGAAGTCAACTGGCAAAAAATGGTGCACAAGGAGCAGGAGGGAAAGAAGGAGGGCAGCAAAACAACACAGGGAGCAAGTGGGGAGGAAGGGGATGGGGGTCATGGAGAAACAAACAGACAAACTAAATGCGATACCCTCCCCCAGCCCGGAGAATGCCAACACAATTATCAACTTGACGCAAATAAACCTAACCGCAGCAGAGGAACAATTGCTCTCTTTGGGGTTAACGTACTGTCCCGAATCAAATTTTAATTACACCCAAACGCGGGCAGATGTAGACCAATTTATTAGAAAGCTAAAACTCCGCAAGTTCCATAAACTCCAACCACAAACCCAGATGGGATTGAGGCCTGTCACTGATGCAGCCGGTACATCTAATTTAGTAGTGGGAGATTATGAATTACTAACAGACTTACAGACACTGGACTCTGGAACTCAACCCTCTCAATACTCCAGCTACTCAAGCCAGAAGGGAATGGGCATGGTGGGATCTCTAAGACAGCTACCCCTGGGATCTGATGTGATGGTTTGGAAGAAACCAGATACCCCTTTTAAAAATATGTCCAAATTCACGCCAGTTACAGTCAGAGACTCGGTTGACGTTTTCAATGAAATGGCTGTGGCTCAGATAAAGAAACTCAATGTGACAATTAACAAAGAGAAACGAAAAATTACTTATCATGAAAGAATGTATGGACAGTTGATGGCTAAACTCAAAAAGGAAGGAAATACAGTAATCAGAAATTCAGATAAAGGGGGGAATATAGTGCTATGGCCCCTAACTGAGTATATGACAGAAGCTTACAGTCAGCTAAACAATATTGAATGTTATCGCAAAAGCACCCCCCTTAAATTTAAAACTATGTAGGACCAGCTACACACCAAACTCTTGGCATGGAAAAGCCTGGGCCTTCTCAATCTGGAAGAATTTAAATTTAAAATAAAGGATCATCCAAAAACCCCCGTCATCTACTTCATCCCAAGGGTACACAAGAACATTGAGAGGCCACCGGGAAGGCCCATCATTTCAGCTTGTGATGGGCCCTTAGAGAACTTATCTAGGTACATAGACTTCTTCTTGCAAGAACACGTTCATAGCTTGGAGTTATATATAAAAGATACTAGTGACTTCATACGCAAGATCCGTAATGTGGTATGGCAAGAAGGATATCAGTTAAATACCTTAGATGTGTCCTCTCTTTATACCTGTATTAGAAATTGTGACGGCATGAAGGCGGTGGAACATTTTTTATCTAGAAGACCCTTTGAGTACATGCAGCACAACAGGATGCTAATGGATATGTTGGTCTTTTGCTTGGAGAATAATTACTTTTTATTTAAAAAGCAGATGTTCCAGCAAGTGCAGGGTGTGACAATGGGGGCCAGCTTCTCTCCCAGCTATGCCTGTATGTTTATGGGCTGGTGGGAGGAGCATGTCCTAAGGAAGCAATATGATCCAATCTATAGGGGAAATGTGGTGTCGTGGCTGAGATACATTGACAATTTGATTATTGTATGGAATGGAACTGTGACGGAAGCTAAATAATTTATTGACCAAATCAATGTGAATAATGTCAATCTTACATTTACATCTTGTATAAGTGATCAGAGTGTTTATTCTTAGATGTAAAGGTCACAGTAGTCAATAATACGATAACTACTTCCCTATTTCGTAAAGAGACAGCTGGCAATACCCTGCTACATGCGTCTAGTGCGCATCCCCCTCATTTAATCCATAGCATCCCCTACGGGGAGATGCTGCGGTTACATAGGATTTGCAGTAATACTTCAGATCTGGAAAATCACCAATCTGAAAGTAAGATACGTTTTCTGCAGCGGGGATACAGCGCTAAAACCATTGATATAGCCATCCGTAAATCGAGGGCCTTAGCAAGGGAAGATCTATTGATAAATAAAGATATGGCTCAAAAAACTCAGGACACAAGTCTTACAGCTTCTACAGAACCAGTAAGACTCATCTTGCCATTCTCCAGACAGGAACAGCAATTGCGTAAAATCATCCAGCGTAATTGGCCTATAGTCAAGGAAGACCCTATCATAGGCAGCTCTCTTCCTAGATTTCCCTCAATCACATATAGGAAATCAGTGTCCATGGCCAATGTTCTGGTAAAAAGTAGTCCAGAACACAAGGAGGGGGAAGGTTGGGTTACTGCGAGGAAGGGGTTCTTCAAATGTTCCAATTGTAAAGCATGTGCATATGGAAATAATAGAACATCATATCTGACTGAGTTCAGTGACAAGCCTCAAATGATTAGATACTATTTTACATGTAAGACAGACTTTGTGGTGTATGTCTTATAATGCAGCTGCAAGCTGGCATATATCGGGAGTACGAAGTTAGCAGCACACAAAAGGGTTTAAAACATATTAGGGCAATCACAAATAATGACCCTAATTACCCCGTAGCCAGGCATTTTAAAGAACACCACAACAGTAATTTAAAACATCTGAGGTATTACGTCATTGATACTGTTCCAATACAAAGGAGAGGCGGAGACAGAGAAGGGAAGCTAAGACGTTTAGAGACTCACTATATCCTCGAGCTCGACACCAAACAACCTGGGGAGCTTAAAATGAGTGAGGACTTGCATACATATCTATGAATAGTGAGGCCCTCTTTTCTATGAAGCAACATGATGAGAATAATCAATTTTAATTATATCGACTTTCATATATTACTAGATGTTATTTGTCGTTTTGGTCACATAAGGTATAAGACATATGTCCCTAAACTCTGCACCTTTTCTACAATTAAATGTTTTGATATGAGTTTTAGAATGGTAGGGACATGGGCTATTTCATTCACTCCATTAAGCTAATCTCGTGGAACATAGCAGGCATTAAAAGAGTAAAATTACTGACGAGGTTTGGCTGGCCCATATCAGGGATTTTGACGTAATCTGTCTACAGGAGACGTGTTCGTTAGACAGTACAGAACTTGAGGGTTACCAGGCATTTACCATGCCCGCGACCGCTTCATGCTCGGGGAGGGCAAAGGGAGGCTTGGTAACCCTACTGTCAGTTAGATTTGGGTCCATAAAAGTTAGGTGCCTAGTATTCACTCAGTGGTTCCAATTAATTATGATAGTCAACATGCTCCAGGAGAGAACGCTACTTGTAAACTGGTACTATAATATCTTTGACCCCAAAGATACTCACGTTATGGAAACCTTATGATCTGAAATTGCCATAGCTGCCGGGAAGTGGCAACCTTTATGTATCTTGTGGGTAGGGGATTTTAATTGTACCATGTGCAAATATAGTAATGAGAGTATGTGGTATTTGGGATACTGATGATCAACCTTTAGCACATTTTATTCATACCCCCCCAGGGAGAGGTACTGAACACTGTCATTGTGGAGAACAATCTGGAAAGTTTAGCCAATGACTCTGTAGCTCGGTGCCCAACTTTTATTGGAGGGGGGAGAGAAAGTACCATTGATTTTATGTTTATTTCCAAGAAGCATCTTTCCTTAGTATTTGATTTTGTTATAAAACCTGAGTTAGTAAGTGACCATAACCCACTAATAGCGAAATTTAAAGCTATAGCCAAAACAGTAGTGGGTGATACCCGTGCCATTGAATATACCCGGAATAAGGCAGTGAGGATAAACTCATGACTTGATCTAAGCTTGCCTAGAACATGACACTTCCCTAGCCATACTAGTACAAGATTTTGAACGGCTCAGTTCCATCGTAGCCAATAAACTTACACGTCAGGCTAAGTCCAAATAACATCTGGAGTTTTGTTGGTTCAATGCAGAATGCTCCAGGGCGCACAAGTTCTTAATAAATGCCCTGAAATTAATGCCTCGAGATAGAGAACATATAAAGCAGGCGAGGTATTTATATAAAACCACTATTAAGGTCGGAAAAGAAGAACTAAAGCACATTGCCTGGCAGGACTTGGAGAGGGCTAATGCCCTAAAAGATACGAAAAGTTTCTGGGCAGTTATTAACCGCCCCCAGTTTACAGAGGAAGTAGGGAAAGTGGAGTGCAAGATTCTGGGTGATACTTGGGAAACACATTTTACTTTAATTTTTAATCCAAAAGGTAGGGAACTAGCTGTAGGGCACGAGGATCCAATAGTCGACATGGCATGGCAATAGAACACAGTAGTTCACTTACGGTTGCAGAGGTGGAGGAAGCACTTTTAAAAGGAATAGGTAGAAAAGCCCCAGACCCAGAAGGAGTCCCACTGGACTTTTTTAAGTTGACTGTAAATCTCTGGGCTCGCCTGTTGACCAACCTGTTTAAATCCACTGTTGTTGGACCAATCCCTCTGTCGTGAAAAGAGGCTATAGTTGTCCCAGTGTTCAAAAAAGGGAAGAGAGATGACCCCGCCTGCTATAGGCCCATTTCACTAATCGATTCCACTGTGAAGGTACTGGGCAGGGTAATCCTGGCACGTCTGGAGACATGGGCCAGTGGTAGGGGGGTCATCTCCAAAACGCAATATGGATTTCGTAAAGGATTGGGAACTACAGAACAGTGTCTGAATTTGTCCTTGATCACGGGCAAGTACATGAAGGCAAAGAGTGTTCACCTTGCCTTCATGGACTTGTCAAGTGCCTTTGACACTGTCAACAGGTGGAAACTGTGGGTACTGATGGCAGAGATGGGTTTCGAAAATGCATTAATTCAGCTCTTAAAAAGATTACATTCGAACACCTCTGTCTCAATAAGATTTGGCACTCACGGGGAAAGAACAAAACCTATTGCTTCAACAGAAGGAGTGCGCCAAGGGTGCATTTTAGCCCCTTTCCTCTTTTTAGTATACACAAATGGTCTGGAGGATTATCTGTTGAGGCAGAAAATTGATTTCCCCCAAGTCAAGGGGCAATCGGTTGCGTTACGACACGGTCCTTATGTCGCTTACAAATTTCCCTGGACGCCTTTACAAATTATATGGCGACGTTGGACTTAAAGGTTAACTTTTCAAAGTCTTATATAATGGTCTTTGGCCCAAAACATGCAAAATCCAGGAGTTTTAATGTCAGAGGCAAACCGGTCGAAAGGGTGGAAAACTTTACATATCTAGGAAATATGTTCAGCAGGGATCTTAAATGGGATTTTTTAATTACAATGAGGGCCCAACAAACTAATAGAGTAGTGGAGGGGCATTTTAGGTTTGCTTGTAAGCTAGGTCATAGGCCGGTGCAACAGCGCGTTACTCTATATAATGCAAAATGTGCATCGGTGGCATCATACGGGGCAGGGGTTTGGGGTCATCAAAAAAGCCGCTTGTTACAAGTGGTAGAAAATAAATTCATAAAACGCTTATTGATGATCCCAAACAGTACGGCTACCTCTTTCTCTCATTGAGAGATACGGTTGGATTTCCTGGAGGATCGCATTAGCTCTGCCCCTTTGCTTTTATGGTCTAAAATTTGGTTGAAAGAAGAACTACAGTTTACTAGGGAAATAATGGAAGACTGCCTTAACCTTGATAAGGTGATGACTATTCCCTGGTTTCGGTATGTGAAGGAAAGATTTTATGACATTGGGCTGGGTGAGTTTTATGAAAATTCGAAAAATATCCCCGTAAATGCCAAAGGCATAATCAAGAAGCAATACGGGTACTGGGCACACGTGAAACATTTTCAGCAAGAAGCGCCTGGCCTGAAATGTGCCTTTTTATCTAACCAGCAGTAATATCTAGCCTTTTCTACAAATTGTCAGATGAGTTTTTATTTAAACAGATTTTGCCTTGGCACATTGCACTTTTTGCTTGCTTTTCCTAGACAAACCGGGTGGGTAGAAACCCTTAGTTTCTGTCCCTGTGATAATAGTACTCCCCAGAGCACTATGCACCTTACACTCTTTTGCACACTCTATGATGATCCAAGAAGGAGATTTTTGAGACCAATACTAAACAATATCTCTCCATGTACATATCTAGAGGGATATGAGTGTGTGTGCAACTATTGGAAAATTCTACAGTTTGTTCTGCAATGATGAGTTTCATTAAAGTAGCACTGGGTATTAGGAGATGATATGGAATGTAGTAATTGAATAGGGCAGGGAAATGAAATGATTTTAGTCTACGGAAATTATAAAGTTCTTAGCATAACTAGTGTTTTAAAATCCCTGAGTATGTTTTCTATGTTCAGTACCGAGTAATTGCACTGTCACTTTAAAAAGGAGATTACACAGGGCAATGTTGTCATGTGATCAAGGCAGGGATATGCCGAAACGCGTCATGGCGACTGGTTGTGTGTTGGAATAAATATATTTGCACCAAACCTGGGTCTACGCTCGTTTGTTTTGAAGAAGACCGCAAAGCGAGGTTCGTGGTGTGTGTGTATATATATATATATATATATATATATATATATATATATATATATATGTATATATATATTATCTACTGGCGGTCGCCAGTAGATAGTTATAGTTAGGACCGAGTTTCCATAGGAAATCTCAAAATTCTATTTTGAATAACTTTGGCGCCGATTGACGAATCTTCGCGAAATTTTCAAAACTAATGGGGCGCTCCGCTCCGCTCCTACCCTGAAAGTCTCGGGGTGATTCGTCAAGCGGGGGCCGAGAAAAAAGGGGGGTCCCAAAACACGTTTTCCCCATGGATTTTTCCATAGGGACTTTAGTCGCAGCTACAGCCCGAACGGCTGAACAGAATTACGTGAAATTTGGCAGAGAGGTAGCCATAAGGTCCGTTTGGTGCCTTTTGCAGGTTTGGTGTAAATCTGTTCAGTATTTTCTGAGAAAATATCATTTAAATCAATATATATATCTGTACGCGCGCAGCGTGCGCGCAGAGTGCGCGCACTCGGCCGTCCGCGAGCGCACTTCTGATTGGTTGTTACATCTTAGTAAACATTCGAATCGGTCGAAACCAGGAAGTGTCGGTCGCCATTTTGTCTCTCGCACTGAGAGGGTGTTGAAACATAAAGGAGAAAAACATGTAAAGCGGGCAAGCTGAACAGTTCCTGACAGGGCTCAAGGGGTCCCAGGAGGTCCCCCTAGGGCAATTAAAAAATAATAATTTTTTTCGGAAAATCGCCGAGTGTGCGAAGCGTGCGCGCACTATCGAAATGAAAAAAATTCTGCAAGGTTCGCGCAGCGTGCGCGCATGGTATATATGCTTTTAAAAAAATTACAATATCCACCCCCCCGTGTGCACAAGCTCTGTGCAGCACAGCATGTGTGCATGGCTTAACATATATGTAGCAAAGTATACCACAACCCTTAACGACAAAGCGTATCATGTGTCCTCCTTGTGCGGACGGAGCGCGAAGTGCACCGTGCGTACATGGCCCATTAAGCGTAACGTGGGCGCGCGGTGCGCTTAGCGCACTGCGTGCCCACCGTGCGTGCACGGTGCGCAAAGTGCACCGTGCGTGCACGGCACTAACTGCGTAAAGTGGGCGCGAGGTGCGCAAAGCGCACCGCGTGCTCACCGTGCGCGCACGGAACGAACTGCGTGAAGTGGGCGCGCGGTGCGCAAAGCGCACCGCGTGCCCACCGTGCACGCACGGCACGAACGGCGTAAAGTAACTTAGCATTTAAAAAACCGTACAAATTCACTGAAAAAACCATAGGTTTCACACACGTTATAGTTAGGAATTAGCATTTAAAAAACCTTGCAAATTCACTTAAAAAACCATAGGTTTCACACATGTTATAGTTAGCTGGGCATTTTCCTCAAGAAAAACCAATGAAATTCCCCCGTTATAGTTAGTGCAGGCAACTATAACTCACGCGACCGTAATCCGCTGCTGATGACGTCAGATATTACATAACTGATGACATATGTGTCTTTCTGAAAAAAATAAATAAATATATGTATAGCTAAAAAAAAAAGGAAGAAGACATGGGTATATAAATGTGTAAATACAGTGATGTAATATCTGACGTCATCAGCAGCAGATTACGGTCGCGTGAGTTATAGTTGCCTGCACTAACTATAACGGGGGAATTTCATTGGTTTTTCATGAGGAAAATGCCCAGCTAACTATAACATGTGTGAAACCTATGGTTTTTTAAGTGAATTTGCAAGGTTTTTTAAATGCTAATTCCTAACTATAACGTGTGTGAAACCTATGGTTTTTTCAGTGAATATATATTCATGTGAGCAAGGCCACACAGTTGGCCGAAACGCGTCGTTCCGTTTCATTGCACTGATCTATGATTTCAATAATAAAGACGATACTGCGGCTGCAGTTTTCTACGAAGAAGAAGGTGTCCGTCTCTCTGTTCATGGTGCCGAGAAGCGCTTTTGGAGTGGTAGTTGGATATATATATATATATATATATATATATATATAAATAACTAACCCGCACTCTTTATTTCACTCTTTATTTCTGTTGCCACTTGCCCGTGACCAAGGGCTATTTCAGCTTGAAACGCGTTGGGCATTAATTGAGATTACTGACAGCATGCACCAAACTTACCTGCCATCATATTTAACTTTGGTTACCCGATGAGGAGTGCGCTCTGTTTTTGGACACCTGTGGACCCCTTTGTATAACGGCAGTCCAGCCGTTGGAGCTCCACCTCCGCCTTGAATGTACGGCGGGTCCCTGGCTTTGTAACAGCGAGGCACTGGGGAACATTGGGAGATGATTATTTGCAGGGAAAACTGGTGATGGAACTGTTGGCCTATTTTAGGCAAGATTGTAATTATTTAAAGTGGCATGAAATTATGAGTGTTGTGATTGGACTACCAGTCCCATGGTGCAATTTTTTGAACTTTCAACTCACCTGTGGGGAATTAAATTGACGAACAAACCCGCACTCTTTATTTCTGTTGCCGCTTGCCCGTGACCAAGGGCTATTTCAGCTTGAAACGCGTTGGGCATTCATTGAGATTACTGACAGCATGCACCAAACTTACCTGCCATCATATTTAACTTTGGTTACCCGATGATGAGTGCGCTCTGTTTTTGGACACCTGTGGACCCCTTTGTATAACGGCAGTCCAGCCGTTGGAGCTGCACCTCCGCCTTGAATGTACGGCGGGTCCCTGGCTTCGTAACAGCGAGGCACTGGGGAACATTGGGAGATGATTATTTGCAGGGAAAACTGGTGATGGAACTGTTGGCCTATTTTAGGCAAGATTGTAATTATTTAAAGTGGCATGAAATTATGAGTGTTGTGATTGGACTACCAGTCCCATGGTGCAATTTTTTGAACTTTCAACTCACCTGTGGGGAATTAAATTGACGAACAAACCCGCACTCTTTATTTCTGTTGCCGCTTGCCCGTGACCAAGGGCTATTTCAGCTTGAAACGCGTTGGGCATTAATTGAGATTACTGACAGCATGCACCAAACTTACCTGCCATCATATTTAACTTTGGTTACCCGATGATGAGTGCGCTCTGTTTTTGGACACCTGTGGACCCCTTTGTATAACAGCAGTCCAGCCGTTGGAGCTGCACCTCCGCCTTGAATGTACGGCGGGTCCCTGGCTTCGTAACAGCGAGGCACTGGGGAACATTGGGAGATGATTATTTGCAGGGAAAACTGGTGATGGAACTGTTGGCCTATTTTAGGCAAGATTGTAATTATTTAAAGTGGCATGAAATTATGAGTGTTGTGATTGGACTACCAGTGCCATGGTGCAATTTTTTGAACTTTCAACTCACCTGTGGGGAATTAAATTGACGAACAAACCCGCACTCTTTATTTCTGTTGCCGCTTGCCCGTGACCAAGGGCTATTTCAGCTTGAAACGCGTTGGGCATTAATTGAGATTACTGACAGCATGCACCAAACTTACCTGCCATCATATTTAACTTTGGTTACCCGATGATGAGTGCGCTCTATTTTTGGACACCTGTGGACCCCTTTGTATAACGGCAGTCCAGCCGTTGGAGCTGCACCTCCGCCTTGAATGTACGGCGGGTCCCTGGCTTCGTAACAGCGAGGCACTGGGGAACATTGGGAGATGATTATTTGCAGGGAAAACTGGTGATGGAACTGTTGGCCTATTTTAGGCAAGATTGTAATTATTTAAAGTGGCATGAAATTATGAGTGTTGTGATTGGACTACCAGTCCCATGGTGCAATTTTTTGAACTTTCAACTCACCTGTGGGGAATTAAATTGACGAACAAACCCGCACTCTTTATTTCTGTTGCCGCTTGCCCGTGACCAAGGGCTATTTCAGCTTGAAACGCGTTGGGCTTTAATTGAGATTACTGACAGCATGCACCAAACTTACCTGCCATCATATTTAACTTTGGTTACCCGATGATGAGTGCACTCTGTTTTTGGACACCTGTGGACCCCTTTATATATATATATATATATATATATATATATATATTTTATTTATTTATTTTCATTAAAAAACATAGGTTTCAGGGAAGTAATAGTTAGGAATTAGCATTTAAAAAACCTTTGAAATTCACTAAAAGAACATAGGTTTCAGGGACGTTATAGTTAGTTGAACATTTGACTCATATAAAACCAGAGAAATTCGCCTGTTATAGTTAGTTGAGCTAACTATAATTCGCGCGCCCGCAGTGCACTGCTGATGATGTCACATATTACATCACTCATGACATAGTCAGTGACATCACTGATGACATCACTGATGACATCTCAAATGACATCACTCATTACATCACTCATGACATCATCCAGTGAATGTATGTTTCTATAAAATGTAAATATGTTTTATATAGATATGGCAAGATGCATTGAAGAATGAATGCATTTACAAGTGCCTAAAGGAATTATTTTGTATGTATGTGACTGACTGTATAAGAGAGTGATTGAACGTGTCTTACTGAATGCATGGGTTACTGACTAAACTGTGTAAAAGTCTGTATTAGTCTGTCGCCTAGGGCTGTACTTCCCTCTGAGTATAACAAGGACACCACTAGACGATTTGGAGTGTTTCGTGGTTTATTAAAGTTTTGGTACAGTCTCTGGGTCTCTCTTTCGTTCTCTCCCTCGTCCGATGGGGCAGGTTCGAGGTTGTCTTCTCCAACGGTGGGGTCCTGGTCAGGGGGTATACCTCCGTGGGATATGAAAGGAAGGTAATAGCAATGATTAGTGGACTGTTCTAGTTCTTCCGGGTTTTGAGGGGGGAAGGGAAGTGAGGAATCAACGGGGGTCCGTCACCAACAATACATGTGACCTAGGAGGAACTCTGTGAGTGCTTCGGGACACAGAGAAAACAAGACTAAGCCTCTAGACACCCCGTGACCTCCCCACAAAAAGAAAAGACCTCCCAGACTATCTCCCTCTCCTTGTGGACATTCAACCCAGGATCCGGCCCCGTACCTTTCCCAGCCACGCTCCTCCGGGCGCGTGGCGGGGCGAGATGCCGTGAAGTTGGCCTCCTGGCTCTGCTGCTCCCTCGGCTCTTGCCGCTCCGACCTCTGGATCTCGTCCTCCGTTCTCCTCCTGATTCTCCGTCTCCGTCGCTCTGCTCTCTCCTTCTCCGTCTTCTCCTCCACGGGCTTTCGCCCCGTCGTTCATCCGGACTTCCGCTTTATGGAGCTCAGTGGCCTCTGATTCGTCCGTCCTCGGTGACGTCGTCGGGGGCGTTCCTCTTGCTGCGGTGAGCCAGTCAACGTTAAAGGGGCCGCCAGCACTCTGTATAGGAGGTGTAAAGGGCCCGTCAACAATGGTACTCTCAAGGTTCTCCTCCGCGCCTGGGGCTAGGCGACACATCCCAACCCCCGGATTTTCCCGATCGGGGGAAATATGGTACCTGGAGAGAAAGTCGGCATTTCCCTGATCCGACCCCTTGCGATGTTTCACCTCAAAGCGATAGGGCCGTAGGGCCAAGAACCAGTGGAGGATATGCTCATTGTGGCCCTTGTTACGCTGGAGCCAGGTGAGAGGGGCATGGTCCGTAAACAGGATGAAGGACCTGCCTTCCAAGTAACAGCGAAGCTTCTCCGCCCCCACCTGACTGCCAGACATTCCTTCTCGATGGTGGAGTAGACCTGCTCCCGGGGAAATAGCTTCCTACTGATGTACAAAATAGGGCGCTCGTGGCCCTCTGTATCCTCTTGGGAGAGCACCGCCCCTATCCCAACCCCCGAGGCGTCTGTTTGGAGGATAAAGGGTTTCTGAAAGTCAGGGGCTACTAACACAGGGGAAGAGGTGAGGGCGTCTTTGAGGGCTTGAAAAGCAGTAGCTTCCTGATCAGTGGGAGCTCGTAAGCGGGGTGAAGTCTGGGACTTACGGAGGAGATCAGTCAGGGGACCATCCAGATTGGCAAAGTGCGGGATAAACCTTCTGTAATACCCCACTAACCCCAAAAACGCCCTAAGATCCCTCTTTGTCTTTGGGTGAGTCAATGCCTGATCAGCAGCCACCTTTTCTTTCTGGGGTTTTAGGTTCCCATTTCCGAGCAGAAACCCTAAATATTTTACCTGGTGGTAAGCCACCCGGGATTTCATTGCATTTATATGGAACCCCGCTTGACAAATGCTGTCTAATATGAGGCTTAGGTGTTGAAGGTGGTCAGACCATGTTTTACTAAAGACGACAATGTCATCTAGGTAGGCAGATGCATAAGGAAGGTGTGGTCTGAGAAGGGTATCTATGGTCCGTTGAAAGGTAGCCGGGGCCCCGTGCAAGCCAAATGGGAGGACAGTAAAATGGTAATGCCCCGAGGGAGTTGAGAAGGCGGTTTTCTCCTGGTCGTCAGGAGCAAGGGGAATCTGCCAATACCCCTTGGTGAGGTCGATAGTGGTTATGTACTTGGCCTCACCAAGGCGTTCTACCAACTCGTCTACCCTGGGAAGAGGGTACGCGTCCTGTTTGGAAACCCTATTGACAGCCCGGAAGTCTATACAAAAGCGGATACTTCCGTCTGGTTTCGGCACCAGGACAACCGGGGAACACCAGTTACTCTGGGAAGGGATAATAACTCCGGTTTTTAGCATTTGTTGGATCTCGGCTTGGAAGGCTGCTCGCTAGGCCTCAGGTACCCGGTAAGGTTTTTTGTTTGATGACAACTCCCGAGGGGGTCGGTATAGTGTGTTCTGCCAGGTGGGTTCTCCCGGGTTGGTCAGAGAATATCCCAGCGAATCGAAGTAGAAGAGAATCAAGGGCATCCCGCTGACAGGTGGACAGTTCGGGGTTGACAGGCAATTCAGTAATGGTACGTGACAGAGGTGTGGAAAAGGAGACTGTTTGGGAAGAACCCGGAGGATTTCCCAGCCATTTTTTCAGAATGTTAATGTGATATAACTGAGTTTTGGTTCGAGACACCTGTAGGACGTAGGTGGTTCTACCCACTTTTCTCACCACCTGAAAAGGACCCTGCCACTCTTTCCTCATTTTCTGAGCAGAAGACGGTAACAACACCAAGACCCAGTCGCCCACATCGAGGTCCCTCCACTTCTTCCCCTTATCATAAAAGTACTTCTGTTTGATTTGGGCGATGGCTAGGTGTTCATGTGCGAGTGTCCTCAATTTATGTAACCTGGACTGTAGTTGGCGGGTATAGTCCAGGAGTGCCTCTGCTTCCTCCTGCCCCTCTGTTTCCCAGCTGTCCTTGGTTATCTCGAGTAAGGTTCTGGGTTTCCGCCTAAAAAGGACCTCAAAAGGAGAGGCTCCCAAGCTGGACTGGGTCTGACTTCTTAACACAAACAGGGTCAAAGGAAGCATTTGGTCCCAATTCCTCCCATCCCCAGACAGAAGTTTTTTTAGGGTTAGTTTAAGGCTTCCATTGTAGCGCTCAACTAATCCGTCTGTCTGGGGGTGGTATACTGAAGTCTTTATGTGTCTGATGTTGAGCTGGTGGCACACCTGTTTCATTAGTCTCGACACGAATGGGGTCCCCTGATCAGTGACCATTTCTCTAGGGAAACCCATCCTCGAAAACACCTCGACCAGACGCTGAGCTATGGCGGTGGTAGTGGCCGCTCTAAGGGGAAATGCCTCCGGATAGCGGGTGGCGTAATCTACCAAAACAAGGGCATACTGATGTCCTCGACTAGATTTGGGTAAGGGACCTAAAAGGTCCATTCCTAGCCTGTCAAACGGTTTGCCTATGATGGGAAGAGGTTGCAAGGGGACCGCAGGAGGTGTGTAGGGATTGCGCCGTTGACAAATGGGGCACTCTTGGCAGTATTTCTGGACCTGTGCATAGACCCCGGGCCAGAAGAAATGGTGCAATATGGCTTGACCCGTTTTTTCAGCCCCAACGTGCCCCGCCAAAAGGTGGGCATGAGCAAAAAAAAGAATTTGATCCCTAAAGTCAGAGGGAACCAATAGTTGAGGAACAGCGTCTTCCTTCGCTAGACGGTAGAGGAGACCCTTTTGTTCAACGAAGGCGGGATACGATTTATTTGCTTGGTTTTGCTCTGCCCGGGCTTTGTTCCAGGTGTTGACGAGACTGGCATCGTTTAATTGGGCTGTACGGAAGTGAGTATCCTTAGCCCAGGGTTCGGGGGTCAACACGGAGACCGGCCACTGTTTCTGGGAACAGAGAACCTCCCTCATCATGGAGGAAAAACAGGGATTGTCGGTTCCTAATATGACGGGTTCTGGAAGGTGTGGAAGGACCCCCACTATCGCATTCATGCTAGCTCCTTTTGGTGTTTGTAACTGGATTGTGGCTAGGGGGTAGTCCCTCACCTCCCCATGTATGCACCTTATGCCCACCCTTCTACCCGGTAAGACCCAAGAGGGGTGTATGAGCTCTTGCCTTGCTACGGAGTGTTTGCAGCCTGAGTCTAATAGGGCCCGTACTCCTGTACCCTGTATTTTTACACTAACATAGAACACTGGTCCCGTTTCCTGAGCGAAGAGGAGGGAGTGGGGCGAGTAGCTTACGTCCATTGGTTCCTCCTTTTTCTCCCTCTTCTTCCTGCAATAGCGTGCTATATGTCCCCACTCCCCACAAGCATAACACTGGGGACCTGAGAAAGGGGGTTGGTCTGGCCGGGCTCCTCGGTTTCGTATGGGCTCAGGGATCGATTTACTGTACTTCCGGTCTCCTCTCCCTTGGACAGCGGATTTTATTGAGCGTTCGGGTTCCTTGGGAGGGCGGCCTTGAGCTCGGGCGTAGGAAGTGGCCATTTCTACGGCCTGTTCCAGTGTTAGGCCGGCGTGTTGCTTTAACCATCGTTGACTGGGATAGGGGAGCGCTTCCAGGAATTGTTCCAGGTAGATTTTTCCCATTACTTCCTCCATGCTGGACTCCTGAGGTTTTAACCACTGATCGGCTGCTTCTTTTAATTTAAAGAAAATAGTCTTTGGTAGTTCACCAGGAGCCCCTCGCTCTTGCTGGAATCGTAACCGGTGGGTCTCAGCATCCACTCCCAGTCTATCCAGAATATATTGTTTTACCATGGCATAGGTAGCGGTTCCATCCTTGTTAACTGTCTGATATGCTGCCTGGGCTTCCCCAACCAGCAATGGTGCGAGATAAAAAGGCCACCTCTCTCCTGCCCATGCACTAGCCCGGGCGGCTCTTTCAAAATTCAGAAAGAAGGCCAAGGGGTCTTCTCCGGGGTTGAACTTCTGAAGAGGGACCACGGTTCCTGGGGGTGCGGCTGCTCTAGCCTGTCCGAGAGAGGCCATGAGGTGAGTCTGTCCTTCGGCCAACTTTACCAGATTCTCAGCTTGAGATTGGATAGCTGAAGTAAATACGGCCCGGTCGGCCTCCGCTTGGGAGGAGGTCCGCTCTATGGCCCACTCCATCTTGGCCTGCCCTTCCTTCAGTTGGTGTATGAGTGTATCCATCCTTTATCGGGTGAAGGTTCGCCGTGCAGTCTCCTATCTGGCTCGCCACTTGTCGCCTAGGGCTGTACTTCCCTCTGAGTATCACAAGGACACCACTAGACGATTGGGAGTGTTTCGTGGTTTATTAAAGTTTTGGTACAGTCTCTGGGTCTCTCTTTCTTTCTCTCCCTCGTCCGATGGGGCAGGTTCGAGGTCGTCTTCTCCGACGGTGGGGTCCTGGTCAGGGGGTATACCTCCGTGGGATATGAAAGGAAGGTAATAGCAATGATTAGTGGACTGTTCTAGTTCTTCCGGGTTTTGAGGGGGGAAGGGAAGTGAGGAATCACCGGGGGTGCGTCACCAACAATATATGTGACCTAGGAGGAACTCTGTGAGTGCTTCGGGACACAGAGAAAACAAGACTAAGCCTCTAGACACCCCGTGACCTCCCCACAAAAAGAAAAGACCTCCCAGACTATCTCCCTCCCCCTGTGGACATTAAACCCAGGATCCGGCCCTGTACCTTTCCCAGCCACGCTCCTCCGGGCGCGTGGCGGGGCGAGACGCCGTGAAGTTGGCCTCCTGGCTCTGCTGCTCCCTCGGCTCCTGCCGCTCCAACCTCTGGATCTCGTCCTCCGTTCTCCTCCTGATTCTCCGTCTCCGTCGCTCTGCTCTCTCCTTCTCCTCCACGGGCTTTCGCCCCGTCGTTCATCCGGACTTCCGCTTTACGGAGCTCAGTGGCCTCTGATTCGTCCGTCCTCGGTGACGTCGTCGGGGGCGTTCCTCTTGCTGCGGTGAGCCAGTCAACGTTAAAGGGGCCGCCAGCACTCTGTATAGGAGGTGTAAAGGGCCCGTCAACAATGGTACTCTCAAGGTTCTCTTCCGCGCCTGGGGCTAGGCGACATAGTCTCTCCATTGGTGTTTAGCAACTGCATGGGTTGCTGAATACCTACATGCGTGTCTATATAGGTTCTTGATTTGTTGTCTGAGTATCTGTATGGGTCCCTGAGTGTCTGTGTGGGTGGGTGGGTGTATGAGTCTGTGCATAGATGTTTAAGTGGGTGATTCAGTGGTTGTATGGATTTAAAAGTGCATCTGGAAAGGGCTGTATGGGTGAGTTAGTGTGTCTATGGGTGTGTTGGTGAGTGAATAAATGTCTCAGTGGTATATCTGTGACTAACTACATATGTTTTAAGCCACTATATGTGAGTGTTGGAGTATATAAATGAGTATACGTGAGACTAAGTTATTTCTAGAGTGGGTGTATAAATAAGTGTCTGCTTCTATCAGTGATTGTATAAGACAGTAAATATGTGTTAGTATCTGTATAAATAAGTGATGTGGTATGTCGATAAAAATAACGAACTTGGTGTGTATAACTGTATACATGATTAAATGGGTATGTGATTCATTCTTTGTATTACTGACTAGGCGTATGAGTAACTCTATGGATGAGTGGCAGCGTATGCCTGCATGTATAGATGTATGAGTGCATATTCTTGTCCTCTATTGATGAGTAACTACATGTATAAGTGACTGGATGTGTGTGTAGACCTAGGAAATAGTGAGTGCTATGAAGTATATGGCATTGTTCTGTGTATGGTTTCAAAAATAGTAGTCAGCATTTTAGAATTGGTGTATCAAAGTTTATATTAGAGCATCAGTATGTGCATCAGATTGTCACGTGGATGATGTCATGAGTGATGTCATGAGTGATGTCATTTGAGATGTAATCAGTGATGTCATCATTGATGTCACTGACCATGTCATGAGTGATGTAATATGTGACATCATCAGCAGTGCATTGCGGGCGTGCGAGTTATAGTTAGCTCAACTAACTATAACAGGCGACTTTCTCTGGTTTTATATGGGTCAAATGTTCAACTAACTATAACGTCCTTGAAACCTATGTTTTTTTTTGTGAATTTCAAAGGTTTTTTAAATGCTAATTCCTAACTATAACGTCTGTAAAATCTATGGTTTTTTCAGTGAATTTCAAAGGTTTTTTAAATTTAAATTTCATATTTTAATATTTATAAAACCTATATTTTTTCTATTATATTTTTAAATATTTTGGAACTCTATTATACTTCTTGTTTTTTTTTTTTGTTAAAATTTTTATTAGAAACCGTTGGTACACAATAAAATACAGACAAGGGCCTACAACCACCAGGGCCGGCCGCTATAGAGCCCGAGGGCCCGCAGTGCAACGCCACACATTCAAATGAACCAGGGGCAAAGCTCCCGGCAGTTCGTGAGCACATGTAACAGGCCGTGGCCATAGGCCAGTAGCAATCGGAATAAACAGTTTCATTTTTTATTAAATATAAAACACACTCAAGGCAATGAGAGTCCGAAATAGCAGCGTGCTCTTCCCAGGACGGGGAACAACGTACAGTGTCCAAAGCAGTTCTTGTCTGGAAGCGGTAGAGGGGGGCAACGGGAGAACAAAGCATGGAACACACCTCACACCATCCCGCAGAATGCGTGGCTAGGGGGACAAGGCAATATCGATCTCTAATGGCAGAGGCGGGGTGCAGATACGTCCTCGATATAAATTCCATGGACCCCATACCTTAGTCCACTTCCCTGGCTTGCCTCTCGCCACATACACCGTCTTTTCCCTAAACATACACCAGTCCATATTCTCCTTCCATACCTCGATCGTGGGCGGCCTCGGGGAGCCCCACAGCTGTGCAATGTTACGCTTAGCCACCATGTACCCCAAGGTCACCCACTGCGTCTGTGCCGCATTACAATCATTCGGTTCCCAGACATTCAACAAACACCTCCTAGCCTCTGGCAACAGAGCAACGTGCGTGACCTCCTCCATTACGGTGTGGATACCGTTCCAAAATCGCACAACCTCCGAACATTCCCATAAGATATGGAGAAAGGTACCCGACAGGCCACATCCACGCTTACACAGTCCATCCATCGAGTAACCCATGCGCAGCAAACCGGGCCCCGTGACATACACTCTATGAAGGATCTTCAGCTGTACGAATCGTAAGCGGGCTGGGATCGCCACCTCTTTCGGGGAGGCCACCGCCGATACCCAGTCCTCATCGTCCAGTTCCAAACCATCGCCCGTCCATGCCTCCCGCAGACGGAGCAGCAAGTCCGCGCGATCATTAATGAGTTTCTTATAAATCAGAGAAATAGTGCTGTCGGGCACGTAGCCATCCAACACTCTATCCTCCAGTGGGGAGTACTCGGGGATAGTAGCAACGTCTGGAAAAGCCGAACACAGCGCATGGTAGACTTGAGCATACCGGAAGTACTCTCTATCGTTTAATTTATATTCAGTTTTAAGCATTTCAAACGTTTTGAAAGACCCCTTCGCCCAAAGATCACCCACCTTACATATACCAATCATATCCCATTTCTCAAAGCCTTTCGATCTCCACAAACAGCCCAACCGCCCAGAGGCATACAACGGCGACGCCCGAGTCAAGCGATCCCTCCACCCCATCGCAGCATTCGCCGCGTGCCACACACGTACCGCAACCTGCGTGGGTCCTGTCAACCGCATGTCCGGGGTCACCGAGTACAGCGCTCTATTATAGTCCCCACCCGGGAGCAGAAATGTATCCATCTCGAAGGCCGGATTCAAGGCAGGACCATATATCCCGTGGTTCACCGACGCCAACTGAGATGCCCAATAGTATCGTTTAATATCGGGGAGGGCGACCCCCCCATCGTACCAAGGGAGCGTCAACTTGGCGAGAGCAATCCGCGGCCGCCCGTCCCAAAACAGTTGGCGCTGAAGACCCTCCACCTCCCGGAAATAACGGGCTGGCACGACATCTAGAGTATTTTGCAAAGCGTACAAGAAGCGAGGTAGCGACATCATTTTAAACAATGCCGCACGTCCGAGTGGCGAGAGCGGAAGGCGTCGCCACCTCGCGACATCGGCCTTCAATCGCTGGAGGGGAGGGAGAAGGTTTCGCTCATAGCGGACCGCGGGATCCAGTGAGATAAACATTCCCAAATATTTGAACCCCAGGGTAGCAATCTGGATAGGGCAATCCCGTGGCAGGAGGGGGGCCTCACCCGAGAGGGCGTAAACACACGACTTGGCCCAGTTGATGACCAGGCCGGAGTCGCGACCAAAAGAATTCAGTACGTCCACCAATACAATTAGCGACTGTCGAGGAGAGGTGAGATACAGAAGGATGTCGTCCGCGTAAAGGGAGACACGGTCTTCAAACTCCGGCGTCCATCTAATGCCTCGCAACGACGGCTCCCAACACAACCAGGCGGCGAGAGGCTCCAAAGAAAGTGCAAAGAGAAGGGGTGATAACGGACATCCCTGCCGCGTACCTCTCCCCAGTGCGAAGGGAGCCGACACCCTACCATTCACCACCACCTGAGCCAGAGGGTCAGCATATAGTAATTTTACCCAACCAATAAACTCAGGGCCGAACCCAAATTTCGCCAACACGGCCCAAATATATGGCCACTCCAAAGTGTTGAACGCCATAGTAGCATCTAAAGATGCCAAGATGGCCGGCTCACGTATAAATTCCGCTCTAGCAAGCACGCCGTGCAACCGCCTCAAATTTAGAGCGGTATTCCGATGAGGTATGAAACCGGACTGATCCTGATGAATCAAGTCGCCCACGACCCGAACCAGTCGATTAGCCAATACCTTGGCCAGAATTTTGGGTTCTGCGTTCAACAGCGAAATGGGCCTATAGGAGGCGCAGCGATCTCGCGGCTTCCCCTCTTTGTGTATCACAACTATGTTGGCGAGGCGTTGGTCGGGGGGGAGGAAGCCCGCCGCACGTGCCGCGAAAAACATGTCCCGAAGATGCGGCGCTATCTTATCGGGACGCAACTTGTATAGTTCGATGGGAAGACCATTAGGACCCACAGCTTTACCCGATGCGATCGAGCGAGTGGCCAGAGCGATCTCATCTGACGACAACTTCGCCTCCATCAATACTGCATCAGCCTCCGATAGGGTTGGCAATGCAATGTCTCTAGGCAACAGATGAGAATCCTCCTCCGAACGCACAGAAACCGGAGAGTATACCCCGCGAAAATGAGCCGCGAAGCAGTCAACGATCTCCACCGGATCAGTCACACGCACTCCATCCATTCTCTCCACAACGGGCACCACCCTGCTCGCTCTCTCCTTCTTATCCAACCAAGCAATCAACTTTCCGGCCTTATCCCCCACATCATACAGTCGTCCCTGCTGCTCTCTACTCATCCCTTTAGCGGCTTCCGTGACTAGCGCTCTATAATCTGATTGTTTGAGGCTGAGAACATGCACTTTCTCATCAGTAACTCCCCGCTCCAAGTCCTCCTCCATTGCAGCTATTTCAGTTTCCAGGCGAACCACCTCTGCTCTCTCGCACCTCTTAGCATGGGAGATAAGGGATAAGGCCTGCCCCCTGAGCACCACCTTATAAGCCTCCCATAGGGAGACGGCCGACGGCACCAACCCCACATTATCATTAAAGTAGTGATCAGTGGACTTGACCAGTTCCGCGCGGATCTTAGGGTTACGTAGATACCAGGGGCTAATGGGTGCCACTCTCCCCTCTGCCCCAGGGACAACCTTCAGTTGCAACCATATAGGGGAATGATCTGAAATACCTCGGGCTAAATGACGCACCTCCCCAATCATCCCAGCTTGGATCGCCGGCATAAGCATGTAATCAAGTCTCGAGAGACTCCCATGGGCCCCCAAGTGAAAGGTATATTGCGCCTGACCCGGGTGCATCAATCTCCAGCAATCTACAAGTCCCAAAGTGTCCAAAAAGCCACCCAACCAGGCCTGAGCCCTAGGGAGATCCCTGGGGGGGTGACGGTCCTCCAACCCGGAGACAACGGCATTAAAGTCACCCCCCAACACCAGAACCCCCCCAGGGAGTCCCAGGACCAAACGCCCCAAATCAGCAAATGTAGCCGTCTGTAACCCCGGAGGCACATACACAGCGACGAGCGAGATAGTCCTACCCTCCCATCTCCCCACCAGTGCCACATAGCGCCCCCTATCATCGTGAAGCACCTCATCAACTTCCAATGGGAGAGAGGCCCTAACCAAAATGCCCACTCCCCTAGAGCCAGAAGTGAAACCAGAGTGAGCGGCAAGGCGATAGCCCTTCCTATTTAGGGCATGGAAGGAGTTCCCAATCACGTGTGTCTCCTGCAGGAAAACAATGTCGGGCGAAATCCGCTTCAAAAACTGCAGCACCACCCCGCGCTTGATCCTCTCCCCAAGTCCATTCACATTCCACGAAAGGATTCTCAATCCCCTACCCCCCATCCCACTCCCGTGCATGATACCCACATCCCGGAACGCACAACCCGGATAAGTCAGCAGAGAACTTCACATTGCCTTGCGAAACAAACAAACAATCCCCAACAACCCCCCTCCCCCACAATCCCCAAACCACAACTCCCCCCTCCCTGCACCCCTGCTTGAGCCCGAACAGCCCCCCCAACTCGCAGTGTGCCTGTCGCCCTAACATATACCACAAAAAGAACCCCAGAAGGAGGAAAGGACCCCAATAAGTTCCCCACAACCCCCGGGCATTTGAAGGGCATATTGTGACAATCTAGGGTCCAGTTGAGCCAAGGTACAAAACGTCACCAGTTCAGTCCATCACCAGGAACCAAGTTCTAGTCCTGCTTCACCAAATCCCGTCCACTCTCCGCCATCCGACTGTCTCGATCTTGTCCCCGAGGCAGGGCATCCATCCGGTCTCCAGCCGCCTCCGGCTGGTCGAAAAAGTGGGAACGACCCTGGAACTCAACCCGCAGCCTCGCCGGGAATAACATCGCATATTTCAGCTCCATGTCCCTCAAGCGCCGTTTGACACCCAAAAATCCCAGCCGTTGTTTCTGGACCGCTTGCGTGAAGTCCGGGTAAAAGCTGACATTGGAGTTCTCAAACTTCAGCGGCCCGGCAACCCTCGACGCCTGAAGGATAGCATCCCTATCCCGAAAGTTAAAGAGTCGGGCGATTATAGGCCGCGGGGGCGCACCCACCTTGGGCGCACCACCCGGAATCCTGTGAGCCCGCTCCACCGCAAAGAACTTGCTCAGTCCCTTGGGCTCGAGATGATTGGTCACCAGATCCTCAACAAAAAGATCCGCAGCAGATTCCTCCGATCTTTCCGGCACTCCAATAATACGGACATTGTTCCGTCTAGCCCTGTTTTCAGAGTCCTCAAGTCGACGGTCCGTCAGATCACTGGCTAGTCGCAACCTACGGACCTCCGTCTGCAGGGCGGCCACGTCCACAGTTAGACTCGACGCCGCTTGACTCAAGGAGTTGACCCGCTCGTTAGTTTTGGACAGGTCTGCCCTGACCAAATTCACATCGATCAGGACCGCGTCCAGTTTATGAGCCAGGGTATCAAACTGCTGACCCACAGCGGTCTTCATCTCCTCAATGGCGCCCATGACGTCCAGCAGGGTCAATTCCGACGATGGGCCGGAGACCTCCTTCGACCTCTCAGGCGATTTATGCGAGCCACCAGGGGATCCCTTTGCCTGCGCATATCGATCCATGTTGTTGACCTGGGTATAGGCACCCCTCCGGGTTGACTTGGGTTTCGACTTGTCTCCGTCTAGTCTCGCCGCCATCGTCCGGAGGCCACCAGGGCCGGCACCCGCCCGCACCAGGAAAAAAGGGACCAAGTAGCTAATTCAATTGAGCACAGCCGTCGCCGACAATCAGCCCATGTATAATTCGAGAGTCAGGCCAGACACTTCGCCGTCCGCGCCCCTCTGAAACACCAGAGTCTCTCGGCCGATATCAGAGAGCAAGCTTGAAAACGAAAGTGAAAGTGCGGGGTCCGTGCCAGGTCAAGCCCAGCCAGCCGCTGTTGTTCACTTCGTACCCGGGCACTTCACCAGCTCGAGATCGGGACCAAGGCAAGAGCAGGCCGCAAACTTCGGAGTGCAACCATTCCGGGTCCCGGCATCCGATCTGAATTTGGAAAACGGATGGCACCTCAGCGCAAGTTCATCTGCAAAAGCCCGTCAAGTAAACCAGGATTAAGTCAGGATAGACGTGGGAGGTTGCAGAGGCCCTCGAGAGCCGTAAGCCTACGCGGCCATCTTGGTTGCGCGCTAGGCTCCTCCTATACTTCTTGTTTTTAACTTTAACAATCATGTAATGTTTTATATCTTCCCCCAAAAATATGTATATTTTTTTGGGGGGGGGGAGAAAACTGCACTCCCATACCGGTAGCGTACCAAGCTCCATCACCACACGAATCATTTCCGCCATATTGCTAAACTCGTAAATGATGCGCATTTCGTATCCGACGAGTTCGTGGCACCGCGTCCCGCATAACTTCATATACGCATGAAGTCACCCCAGGTATTACTTTCGTATCCGACGGGTACGCAGTACCAAGCCACGCGTTACGTCATGTGCGTATGGGGTTGCGCCTGCTGCGCGTTGCGTATTCGACGAGTACACGCGGCCAGGCCCTGTGTTACATCACAGACGTATAGTATCGCACCGGGTACGCCATTCCCTTTTTTTTGGTCTCAAAAGTATATCTAAATAACTTTAAACAGTATATGAGAGTACGCGAAAATCTAAGTTACTTATATATTTCTAACTGTAATAAACTTATATTATGATACATATATTTTGTCAAAATCGCGTCGGGTGCGGCCTCCTTGCGCGCTCAGTGCGCGATTGCCATGTGACCTTAAAAAAAAGCATTTGATTGGTTCATAACATTTCCCATTGTAACAGTTGTACGACCCCACCCATTTTACTCATTCTCTATACAGAGTTTAATGAGAGACACCTCTTCTGCTTAGAAAGCTTTTTTGAAAAGTGTTTTCCTGTATACACATATCTTATACTACACACAACATGCAACAATCATCTTGATCAATATTCATGCTCTGTACATTAGCCTTCCATGCGTGATTGCCATGCATCTCAAACGTTCCATCAAAAACAAAATATGTGTTACACGATGCCCCTGGTGTGTGTCTGCACATTATTGCGCTGACTTTCGGCCTGGGTATTTCTGGCTCTAAGGAGCATCATCAGCCACTGGCAGACCGCACATCCTAAATCACATGCCATCTCATTAACGATAGTTTCCGCCCTCCCGACACATGCTACACTAATCTAAATTGCACACTCTGCGAGGTCAAAACTACAAAAGAAACACACATAAGCACACTTCCTGGCCAGGCAGCAACTGAACAACGCCCAAGTCCCCGGAATAATTATTCACACCCCTACGCTGGCCTGGCGTACACAAGCCCATCCCACTTTGCGTATGTATAAATATGATAACCACGACGCCACACGTCCCTCTTCTTCCACACTACCTCAAATGATTTGCTGCATCCACCTTGCATATCATAATGCGCGATAAAAAAAAGAAATGGATCCATGAGGTCTACTCCATCCTGCCAATCAACACAGGCTCTAAATTGTGAGTCCTACTGCCAGTCGTCTACGAAAGGGATCCATGAGGTGTACACTCTCCTGCAATCAACACTCCATCTGAATTGTGAGCACTGCTGCCCGTAGTGTTTGCTCACACAACAATGACAGCAGGTAAGCAGAGCGGCCTGGGTGCACAGGGCCTCCAATTGAGTGCGCTGCGGCGAGAGGGGTGGGGTGCTTCAGCCTAGCTGCGCACGCCGAACAAACGATATTGCCATGTGTTATGATGTGATCTTTGACCTCATTCAGTCACATCTCTGTCTCATTTTAAAGACCTGCTGGACTGTACTGTAGGCCTGAGCCAGCGGGCAGCGCTGCCCTACAGATACCTCTTCAGCACGGTGCTGCGGGAGGGATGTACTGTACTGTAGGCCTGAGGCAGTGCTGCCCTACAGACACATGGCATTGGCTTTTAGGACACTGTAGTGAGCTCCTTACTAAGTGTACATGCACACAGGCTCCTGCCACTGTATTACACGTGCACATGAGCCTTCTAGCATGCGCTCTGTTCCTTTGTATGTGAATGTTGGCATAACATATTATTATTTAACCTTGTGTATTCTCGTGCACTCCAACTCCTCTTTGAACCACGATTACCACTAACAGTTGGTAGATCGTACTTCAAAAACGAAGGCTGCACTCAACTCCTATTTTCTATCAAGCTTGAAATAAACCTTCATTTACCTCCAGACGTTTTCACCATTAAATTATTTCTCCCTTTTAAGGCATTCCATTGATTGCCACAAGAAGGGTGGAGTGAGAGCTGACCCCGCAATGATGCCCTGGCATTCTGCCACCTTCCATGGTGGTATCAAGACACCTTCCCCGACCGGAGACCTGGTCTATCGAACAAACATACCCCGGACTAGGAGCTTGCACCAACACGTCGTGGGACACACCAGTGGTGGCAGGTGAGCAGTGACGCCTCGGTGTGCAAGACCTACAATTGAGCACAGTGCGGGGGAAGGGGTTGGGGTGCAGCACCCTGGGTGCACAGGTGCATGCAAGCGATTTTCCCATACCTAATAATGTAGGACTATATCACACCAGAACCTGGGCTTCTAAGGGAATTCACAAGAGCATGTTATCAACCCATTATCGCCGCTTTGGCTGCAGTCTCCTGTCGCTAAAGTGGCGATAATGTTATCGCCCATCTTTCATAATATGGCCCATAATCTCTGGCCTCATGTATTTAATTTTAAGGACTTGCTGAACCACACTCTTTCTCGCAAACCCCAGCGTCCTAGACAAACGGGTGACGGAGGGTAAACACTAAGGGCTGGGTGCAATAGGCCAACGCTCTGTCTCCTCCTCCCTCTCTTCTTTTGACTCTCCCCTCCCTTCCACCCAGTCCCCCTCCCTTCCATTCTCAATATGGTCCTTTCATTCGGACTACCTTTCTTTACCTCTTCCACATAGCACACATACTTATGTTTCATTTTTGTCTTGCAGGTTTCCTATGCTGCTTCCACTGGAGTACTGTTCTAATAAAGTTACATTTCTATTTATTTCTGTTTTAACCCCTTGCATGCCCGCCCCTTTCCCCGCCCTGTGCCGCGCTTTGCATTAGTGGGTGGGGTTCATGACGAGCTGGACTCGTCATGGGCACAGCGCCACCGCAGCCCATGACGAGTCCAGCTCGTCATGGGCACTGAAGGGGTTAATAAAGGTTACTTATTTTTTCAAATAAATAACTGAGTGTATAGGTCTTCTTTTTCTGACGACACTTGTCTATTGTTTATTGTGAAAATCATCTGTTTATAGAAGATTTTAAGGACAACATTATTTAATATTAGAGTGCACCTGCCAAACATAATCTAACTGACTATTAGACAAATGAAGCCTGGGTAATTGTACAACTGCAAGAGTTCTATGAGTGTATCACTTTATACACCATAAGTCCTGCCCGTGTGATTACAGAACAAATAAGGCACTGCCTAGGACCACCGAAGCTTCAGGGTCTGCCGAGGCCCACCCTGCATATTTAAATAAAGACCCGGAGTGTGGCGATCCCCAGACTTCAGTTGGCCTCGAACCCCCCGAACAATTAGTAAACAATACCCTGGAAGGTGCCGCTCCCCTAGGCTGCAAAACGTCTCTATGCCCTTCCGCGCCTAATTTACATGTGACATTAAGCTCCCCAGTCCTACAGAGACCCAGCAATATAATAATTGGATTGGCCACGGAACATTACCCACCCACCAGGGGTCTCATTTAAAAGAACCGGTGAGACCCTGCTTTTTTGTTGTTGTTGTTTTCTCTCCATTTTTACCATCCGCATCCCCTCTATTACAGCGATACAAGGTTTTCCTCCTCTCCCTTCAAGTAGTCGAACAAGTATTTGCTATCACAGGGTGGAAGCCATGCACCACCCTCTAATAGAAAACACAAATGTCCAGTAAATGCACACCCCGGAATATTGTATGAGCTGCGCCTGAGAGGTCGCCCTCCCTACAACCATGATGCATTTGTTATTAAAAACGCATACTAACACTACTTACACATGTTTAGTACAGTGACCAGAATGTAGTGAAGAAGCAGAGGAAGCGCAAAATCTAAAAATATAAATCCTACCAGAAGTCGGATGACATTGTTCAATGAGCCGACGACCCTGGCATGAGTAGAAACAGCTACACGGACAAAACGGGTCTTCAGCACAACGCACGCAATTTTGAAATATTGCTGAGTAGTACCTTTTTTCTGCCTTCTCCCACTCGTCACCAAATTTATGTAGTGAAGAGGCAGACAGCAGTGAATCCAATAAGTAGATTTATTACCAGAAAACAAGACACCTGAAACAACCACCAACTGGAGCAGACAGCAAAGCAACCGTCTAATCCAGCACCGTGTACAAACTCCGCAAGGTTCCCCTCATGAAAGCCCTAAGTTCTAACATTACATACTGAGAGCCATATTATCAAGGAACGGCGTTAAAATTATCGCCGCTTTAGCGGCAGGAAACTGCCGCTAAAATGGCGATAATGGGCTTGATAATATGCCGTAGAGAATTCCAATAGAAGCCCATGTTCTCGTGTTAACATAGGCTTCTATTGGAATTCTCTATGGCATATTATAAAGCCCATTATCGCCGTTTTAGCTAAAGTGGCGATAATTTTAACGCAGTTCCTTGATAATATGCCCCTTAGATTCTAGTAGAATTACATACTAACATTCTACTATGACTTACAATGGAATACTACACAGAGCACATGCCTTTACAGCAATGAGCTCATAGTTTCATCCACGAGTCTTGACACCGGTAGGGGTAAGACTTTCGCTTCCCACTCCCTATATTGTATAAACGTAAATTAACACTTCTTCCACAAATATGCTACAGTGCCCAGAGCACATCACTTTACAGCAATCAGCTCGGTTTCATCCCCAAGTCTTCACACCGGTAGGCGTAACTACTTCGCTTCCTGCTTCCAGTATACTATCAACACACAGTAGCGGTCAGTAGTTCGCTTCCCACTCCCTGTATGGTATAAAGGCCTACTAACACAAGTATGCTACAAACACCAGACCGCATCACTTTACAGCAATAACCTCACGGTTTAGACTCTCGGTTTCATACCCGAGTGTAGCACCATATCATATCACCACCATGCCACTCTGAGCAACACCGCACTTTCAGACTGTTAACATTGATAACTATCTACTGTCAACTGCCAGCAGGTAATCCAGAACAAATTACAACAGTTCCTTGATTCTTTCAGCTTTCAAAAATTCTCTCTATTACTGTCTTTCTACTTTTCCAGATAAATAGTTTTCTTAATATTCAAGTACACATCGAAGTCAGAAATGCAAGTATTCTATCAACACACTTTCTAAAACATTCTACAACATGTGGAGGTTAAAAGTTAATCAATTTTTTTAAACCTAACGATATTTTTTTGCAACATTTTCTCGAACACTTAACAGGTTAAAAGTTCACAATTGTTTTAGTTCAAACAGTGCCTTCCAAATGCAAGTAGCAGGTGTGGTTGAGTTGAGCTAATTTTATCCTATAATATATACTATAATATGTACGTGCAAACTGCTTTTTCTTAACCAATCACAAACATACTTTTCCACAAAACGAATGTGCACCCTACTTTTAAAAAACAATGCTTTTCATCTCCCAATCAGGTACCGTTATGTATGCGAAAAGAAGCTTGTTCCCCATCTTTAAACATATCTCTTATTCTACGAAGGAACTGCATGAGCTACAGACATCTTTCCATACCTTCCAGCCATACCTTCAACATGCTAGTGTGGATCGTTGGACATAGCTATGTTTTCTGGTGCAAGAGGTATGCAGAACAGAGACGTATTGACTTAGACGTAGGTTTACAAAATGTGGACATTAAATGGTTTGGACAGAGAGGATTGAAGTGGCCCCAATTGTTGCCTTTGGTTAAAACCTGTTTGCATCTCCAACACCCTGACCTCATGATGGTGCACTGTGGTGGAAACGACCTAGGCCCATTGACTGGGGTAGATTTGGAAATGCTTATGAAGGACATCTTTGGACAATTGATGTTACTTTTGCCTCAAACTGTCTTTGTATATTCCAATATATGCCAAAGACAGAGGTGGAAATGGTCCAAACAATTTTGTCCTCAGATTGAAAAATCTCCGAAAAAAGTCAACAAAGCTGTCTCTGCATACCTCAGAGACCACAAAATGAGGTCCATATACAACGACAACATACGTTTTGATGTGGCGGATATAAACAGAAGTGATGGAGTACACTTCACAGATCAAGGAAACCGAGTTTTCCTGAATATCTTGAAGCTGTGCATCCGCACTTATATGTAGCTCCAACTAATGAACACAAGGGCTCTTTTTAGAGTCACCCTATAACTTACAACTTAGGCCCGCTATTTTAGGGACAGATAACGCCAACTCCCGCACCCTCGCCCAAATTTATTCTCCACACAGCAGTGGCGCAGCGGCCAGACCATCTCACTTTGCAGCACAGACCTCTCGCTTTGATCCCCAGCTCTACTCACCCATAGGGGTGAGTAGTTTGCACTCTACAAATACCATATTGATTTACCTTCGCACTCCCTATACAACACAACCTAAGCACCATACACAAGCTACAATGTTCTAAACAAAAGTTCATCCATGTTCCTATAACTACATACTGACACTACTTGCACAGATGTGGCACAGTGGCCAAACCATATGACTTCACAGCATATGACACACAGTTTGGGCTCACGCTTTAATCCCCGACTCCGGCAGCAGCTCAGCTTAGCAACATGACACTCTAGACAATACCTCACATATATTCCGTACCCCAGGACTTTCATACCAGTACGGGTCAGTAGTTTGTCACAACTGTAGTGCAGCAGCCACAACACATGACTTCACAGCATAAGACACACAATTTGGGCTCATGCTTCAATCCCCGAGTCCCGCACCAGCTCACCTTACCCCCATCAGACTCTACCCAATACCTCACTTAATTTCTGTAGCCCACCACTTACACACTGGTAGGGGTAAATACTTTGCTTTGCACCCCCTCCATAGCACACCCTAAACACCCCACAGAGGTTACAGTGCTCCTACCCTCCCATTTCCCACTTCTTTCCCCCTTTCCCCCCTTTTTTCACCTTACTCGCTTCAACGGAATTACAAAATGGCGGCCAACACTTCCTAGTTGCAACCGCTCGCACCGCTCACAGCCAATCACCAGCAAGCTCGTAACGTCTCAGCCAATCAGATGGCAGTATTCCCAAATATCGATATCTGTACATTTCGATATTTCTCAAAAACTACTGAACAGATTTACACCAAATAAACAAAAGCGTGCTTTCTAGACCAAGGCCCTTCTCCCTTTCAAATTTGGCGTAATTCCGTTCACCCGTTCGACCAGTAGCCTTGTCTATAGTTTCCTATGGAAATTAACATTGAAAAAACACGTTTTGGGACCACCTTTTTTCTGGGCCCCCCTTCACGAATCACCCCCAAACTTTCATACATAGGAGCTGATCTCAACAAATTATTTGTTTTGAAAATTTTGTGAAGATTCGTCAATCGGCGCCAAAGTTATTGCGAATAGAATGTTGCCATTTTCCTATAGAAACTAGGTCCTAACTATAACTACCTACTGGCGACCGCCAGTAAATAATATATATATAATATATATATATATATATATATATATATATATATTACCTACTGGCGGTCGCCAGTAGGTAGTTATAGTTAGGACCACGTTTCCATAGGAAATCCGCAACATTCTATTTTGAATAACTTTGGCGCCGGTCGACGAATCCTCGCGAATTTTTCAAAATAGGTGGGGCGCTACGCTCCGCTCCTACCCTGAAAGTCTCGGGGGGATTCGTCAAGCAGGGGCTGAGATAAAAGGGGGGTCCCAAAACGCGTTTTTCCCATGCATTTTTCCATAGGACCTTTAGACACAGCTACAGCCCGAACGGCTGAACAGAATTACTTGAAATTTGGCAGAGAGGTAGCCATAAGGTCAAGGAAGTGCCTTTTGCAGGTCTGGTGTAAATCTGTTCAGTATTTCCTGAGAAAATAGCATTTAAAAGCATATATATATGTGGGCGGAGCCTAACCACACATCTCATCCTGAGATCTGATTGGCTGTCAGCACTTCATCCAAGAAGTGTTGGCAGCCATCTTGGGACCAATATACATGATAGCACCTCATTAAAAAGCATTGCAGTTAATAGAAGGTTTTAAGACTTTAGTTACATTATAAATCATTTGTTGATGGTACCATACTCATTTTAGGAATTGTGGTATGTTCTAAGGTGATTTCACCATGTGAAAAAGCCTTCTGCTGGGATATCATGATTGAGAGAAAAATATGTTCTCATGCTTTTACCACAGAGGTTTGGAAGGTGATCTATAAACTAAACTGAGAGCTTATTTTCTGTAAATTCACATTATCTTTCTCAGTCATGTGAGAATGAAGTCTGACATTCTCAGTAAAACATGTACATCCAACAAGGGCAGAGACTGTCAGTTGATTCCTTTGTGTTCTACTGCAGCTTCCCAGAGTGTTCCAAAGAACTACTAGAGCGCTAACAGTCCTACCTATGATAAACGTATGGCACACCTGAAGCCATCTTGCTTGGAATAAAGTGGTAACTCTTAAAACATTTAATTTCAAAAGGAACAAAATGAGGGGGTTCATTTTTCCATAAAAAGTATGATTAGTGCTGCAGAAAGAAAAATTAGGGCACATTTTGAGTGACTTCTCAAATCCTCTTCTATTTCATTAAAAAATTCTGACATGCAGACTGAAACATGCACTTTCAATACCAGCAGCAGTTTTCCCTGGTGAGCAGTAGCTTTACTACAGTGATCTAATGAGCAAAAAGAGTGCTAACATTCTGAATTTATGGCAAATGTGTGACACATCTGAATGCCTTCTTGATGGAATCAAAGTAAAAAACTGAAAGTATTTCCTACTGAGGAGACTGCAGTAAATGAGGAAATTAGGAAACTTCATAACAAATAAGTCTCCCAAGATGGCCACCAGAGACAAAAGAGCCCAAATGTAGCCCAAATATCACCCAGATGTAGCCCAAGTATAGCCCAATGACAGAATGTCCCAGAATGTTCTTAAAAACAACTAGAGCGCTTACTGTCTTCATTATGACAAAAGTATGGCACACCTGAAGCCATCTTGATTGGAATAAACTGGTAACACTTAAAACATTTAATTTAAAAAGGAACACAATGAGGGGGTTCATTTTGCCATAGAAATTATCATTAATGCTGAAGAAAGAAAATGAGGGCACATTTTGAGTGACTTCTCAAATCCTCTTCTATTTCATTAAAAAATTCTGACATGCAGACTGAAACATGCACTTTTAATACCAGGAGCAGACTTCCATGGTGAACAGTAGTTTTACTACAGTGATATAATGAGCAACTAGAGTGCTAACATTCAGAATTTATGGCAAATGTGTGACATATCTGAATACCTTCATGATGGAATCAACGTAAAAAACTGAAAGCATTTCCTACTGAGGAGACTGCAGTACATGAGGAAATTAGGAAACTTCATAACAAATAAATCTCCCAAGATGGCCACCGGAGACAAAAGAGCCCAAATGTAGCCCAAAATCACCCAGATGTAGCCCAAATATAGCCCAATGACAGAAGTGTGCAAAACACTTATTATTTAGTGTTTTTGCAGTGTTATATAGTGCAGACTTGTCAGGTATTGGAGTGCTTTACATGAGCATTGGTTACATCACACAAGCACAAATTCATTTTGGTTGTAGACATGGGGAGACTAAGTGATTTGTCCAGAATCACAGAATGTCGAGCTGAAGCAGAAACTTCAACCTGGTTCCCCAGTTGCAAAGTCTGCAGTTCTGGAAGTAACACCACATCCTCTCCCCTAAGTGCAACATTTAATCAAGTGGTCAACTGGATAAAAAAAACATAAAGATAACAAATAATTTAAAAGTGCTTTGTCGCTATTTGAAAACTCAGAAAATATGTCCTTATTTTAGTCTTTTAGAGCACTAACCATAATTTTGATGCCAATAAGACCCTCTCATATATGTAATTTCTAAAGGAAATGCTCTAGGTATTACAGTTTTGATTACATCAAGATGATGTCAGGCGTTCCACACTTTTGTAATAAATATAGAATGTTAGCAATCTAGTTGTTCATTGGGATACTGTTGAGAGGCAAAGGCCAGGGGCACGGACTCTGAAAATTGAAGGCAGGTAGGAGAGTGCAAAGGCAACAATTTAACCACACTGAGCAGGCAGGAAGGGCCGTGGAAGCACAACAGACTATGGAGGGCAGTGGAAAGGGGGGCAGGGGCAACAAACCAAAAATACAGGACTTGCAAGAGAGGCTGTTGGAGGGAAGATCTATTACGGGTCAAGGAAGCTAGAGGTGGTCCCCAGAGCCCCGGGAGCCACCACAGAACTGAGCAGGAGAGTGAGTCAGGGACAAAAGGGGCACCTTAATTTGAGCCGGGGTGCCTAGGAACGCTTGCTCCAAAAATGCAAAGTCTGCAGTTCTGGAAGTAACACCACATCCTCTCCCCTAAGTGCAACATTTAATCAAGTGGTCAACTGGATAAAAAAAACATAAAGATAACAAATAATTTAAAAGTGCTTTGTCGCTATTTGAAAACTCAGACAAAATGTCCTTATTTTAGTCTTTTAGAGCACTAACCATAATTTTGATGCCAATAAGACCCTCTCATATATGTAATTTCTAAAGGAAATGCTCTAGGTATTACAGTTTTGATTACATCAAGATGATGTCAGGCGTTCCACACTTTTGTAATAAATATAGAATGTTAGCAATCTAGTTGTTCATTGGGATACTGTTGAGAGGCAAAGGCCAGGGGCACGGACTCTGAAAATTGAAGGCAGGTAGGAGAGTGCAAAGGCAACAATTTAACCACACTGAGCAGGCAGGAAGGGCCGTGGAAGCACAACAGACTATGGAGGGCAGTGGAAAGGGGGGCAGGGGCAACAAACCAACAATACAGGACTTGCAAGAGAGGCTGTTGGAGGGAAGATCTATTACGGGTCAAGGAAGCTAGAGGTGGTCCCCAGAGCCCCGGGAGCCACCACAGAACTGAGCAGGAGAGTGAGTCAGGGACAAAAGGGGCACCTTAATTTGAGCCGGGGTGCCTAGGAACGCTTGCTCCAAAAATGCAAAGTCTGCAGTTCTGGAAGTAACACCACATCCTCTCCCCTAAGTGCAACATTTAATCAAGTGGTCAACTGGATAAAAAAAACATAAAGATAACAAATAATTTAAAAGTGCTTTGTCGCTATTTGAAAACTCAGACAAAATGTCCTTATTTTAGTCTTTTAGAGCACTAACCATAATTTTGATGCCAATAAGACCCTCTCATATATGTAATTTCTAAAGGAAATGCTCTAGGTATTACAGTTTTGATTACATCAAGATGATGTCAGGCGTTCCACACTTTTGTAATAAATATAGAATGTTAGCAATCTAGTTGTTCATTGGGATACTGTTGAGAGGCAAAGGCCAGGGGCACGGACTCTGAAAATTGAAGGCAGGTAGGAGAGTGCAAAGGCAACAATTTAACCACACTGAGCAGGCAGGAAGGGCCGTGGAAGCACAACAGACTATGGAGGGCAGTGGAAAGGGGGGCAGGGGCAACAAACCAACAATACAGGACTTGCAAGAGAGGCTGTTGGAGGGAAGATCTATTACGGGTCAAGGAAGCTAGAGGCGGTCCCCAGAGCCCCGGGAGCCACCACAGAACTGAGCAGGAGAGTGAGTCAGGGACAAAAGGGGCACCTTAATTTGAGCCGGGGTGCCTAGGAACGCTTGCTCCAAAAATGAAGAAAACAGACATATGAGACATGGAATTGGTGGCAGAATACAATGGCAGTTTAATGAGAAGATACAACTTCAAAGAAACCGCAGAATAGAGACATAAAGTACAAAATACAGAATCCAGATAATCATACAGCTGTCATGATATTCTCTGTATCTTAATTAATGTACTGACAGAGAGAGAGAGAAAACACATCTATAAATGCATCATGAGAAACAAGTTACACCAAGGAAAATGTTACCTAGGAACACTCACGTTTACTCTTAGAGCAAGCATTCCTGCAATTACAATACAAAATCTTTTAAATGCAAAAGTAAAGAGAACAATGGTTAAACATAACATGACATTTCATATAGGTAAAATAGAATAAGATACTTCAAGCAAAGCAGAGCAAGACATTTTAAGCAAAGGAAGACAAGAGCTCCCAGCTCTTGGGGAAAACCTGCACAGCCTGTTAACCTACATACAGACGGCGAGGTAGTCCGTCGATATCTGTGGGTGCTCCCTTTTTATATCATTTTGTGGGCTCCTTTGCACGCTACATCTACCTACGTATGCTACCCAAAAGCTTCGTCTGCAGATTTTACCAGACATTTCGTCATTTACCCACTTAATGCTGACAATGGACTGGGTGAAAAGGTCAGTCTCTCAGGCCAATCGCTTATCGTAAGTTCCATAGAGCAAGCAGAAAAATAATGGGTATTGTACGGGAATTCAATATATTCATGTACAAAATCTCCTCAGTTCTCCTAACTTGACGCTCTGCGGTTGCCACTTCCTTAAAAGCGGGAAACCTGCCCAGGAAGCAAGTACCAGTCCAGGATGCAGCCTACTGTATGTCGACAGCTTCAGTGGGATGTTGAACTTTGATACCGAGCACGGAGCACTCGGGTAGGGTGGGGGCTACTAGTTTGGAGCAGAAGGCCTCGCAGACCTGCCTTCAGACTGCTATACACTAAAATTGCAGAGCTATGGTCAATTTAACAAAGAGACCTACATATTGAACAGAAGGGCCTACACAGGGGTTTTATGCTGGCTGAGTGGTAAGGATGTCTCAGGATAATTATATAGCAACACAGGACCCGCTGGTCAATTTAATACGGCCTACAAATGCGGCTGGCAGGGCAAGGACAAGGGTCTCATACTTCAGGTGTGGACAGAACGGGCCAGGGGCCCCCTGTGATACAAAATCTACCCTCCTTCAAGGCTGTGGCAATGTAATAGACCATTGTGGGCAGAAGGAAGAGGCAATGGTAGTACAACCATACATGCCAACAGACCCGATTCAGCCAGGAAACGTCCAATGTTTTTAAGCTCAAATGGGCTTTATTTGATCTGTCTCCTGTCTACAATATCCTCTTTTTCAATGTAACTCAAAGGGGAAAATCAATACCCCAGTTTTTTTTCAAAATCTCCCTCTTACCAAGTTCAAAATGTTCGCAAGTATGGTACATTGGATCATGGAAGGAAATGGGATAGGGACATGGACTTGGATAACAGAGGACAAGAGGGGCATGGAGAGGTGCACCAAACTGACCCTGCAGGGCAGGCATCAGGGTTTGCAGCAGCGCAATACACCACACAGGGCATGCAGGACGGGAGTGCAGCACAACAATCCATAGAAAGCAAGAGGGAGGGGACAGGACCATGCACATGGACAACAGAGAACAGAGGGGCAAGAGGCAATGGTAGCTAGCTGACCATAATGGACAGACAGGAGAGAAAGCTGCAGCATTACAGACCATAAAGGGCAGTAGGGACGGATCAGGGGCATTACAATGGAACAGACAAGCCAGGAGGGAGGGAGTAGGGGTCTTCACATGTAAACAGAGGGCTGGGGGCAATGGGGCAGGGCAGGAGCAGCAAGATAGCCATGGAGGTCAGGCAGGATGGGCACTAGAAGCAAGACACACCATGAAGAGCAACAGTGAGACTGTGATGGCATACACACAGACCATGGAGGGAAGGTGGGAGGGGGTCAGGGGCAACTAACTGACCACACAGGGAAGGTGGGAGGGGCCATGGCAGCACAGAAGACCAATGGCTATGATGGGCAAGAAGGAGGGTGCAGGGGCATGCACAAAGGACGATGGAGGATAGAAGGGAGGGTCAGGACCTGTGCACAGACAAGAAAGTTCAGGGGAAGGGACCTCACAACAGACCACACGGGGCACGCAGGAGGAGCAGTTGCAGCACAACAGACCAGGGAGGGCAGAAGGGTGTGGCAGTACAATGGACCATGTAGGACAGGAGGAAGAGGATAGGGGCATGGCATGTGGACAGGCAGGGTGGAGGTGGCAGGGACAGGTTACAGTCATCTGACAATGCTAGGCAGGTGGGAGGGGAGTGGCAGCTCAACAGAACACTCAGAGTAGATAGGAGTGGCAGGTCCATGGGACATGGTGGGCAAAAAGGATGGAGCAGGGGCATGCACAAAGACATCGGAGGGCAGGGGGAAGGAGAATAGAGGCAGCAAGCTAAGCACAGAGTTTAAGCAGGAGGTCAATGATGGGGCATAGAATTTGGGCAATGGAGGGCAGGAGGAGTGGACTGGTACATCATACTAAATTGAGGGCAGTGGCAGCACATCAGACCATGCATGGCAGGAGGGAGGAGGCTATTCCATGGATTCACACAACAGAGGATAGGGAGGAGGGGGATGGGGCAGCAAGCTAACTGTTCAGAGAAGGCGGGTATTAGGAACTTTATTGTTTTTAAAACGTGTGTCTGTGCGAACTACTTAAAATATGAACAAGTATGCAGCATAATCTCACTTTTATTCAGGAAGTAGAGGACGTTTGTGACTGTGACTCCGGGCTCACTTGGCAGAAACACCCCCTGACCCTCCACCCCCTATCGCAAAATGTAATGCCCGTGAAAAGGGTAGGTGAACACAGTGTTATATAGAACATAGTCCTGAGAGCACGATTGAAAATGAAAACTAGATATAGTGTATGGTATAAACTATGCACCAAAAAGTGTGATATAAGATGAACCGGGCGTGAAATATAATATGCAATACATTGTGCGCAATGACAGATTCATTGGAGAGCGCGAGATAGCACAGGCACTAGCGCGTGCTATGCGATATGCGCCTTGGAGTGTAATATGCACAGGGCAGTGTTGTGTAACCTAACTAGTCTCTAAAGTTGTAATATAAAATATGTGCTGGGGAGTGTAACGTTGCATATGCACTGTGACACAGATATGGATCGCAGATTGTAATATGTATGGCATAGCACTGTGCGTTATAACATAGGCATCGAGGAAGGCACGTTAGATGGGGCAATATAACCCGTGCGAAGACAAGTGTGGCATGACATATTCACGGGGTGGTGTTACAGTGCACATGGGCTAGAGAGTGTCATAGCATATGCACTAGCTAGTGGAATACAACACAGAGGTGTGTGGCACTCGGCAGGCAATGGTGGGTGTAACACAGCATTGGGCTCTGTCAGGAGCGCGCTGTGACTCTCAAGTGATGTTCATCCCCTTTCCAGAGAGTAAAATAAAAAGTATTACACATCCGGCAGTGGATGTGTGTTTTATTAACCGTGAGGGGGGTTCCTTGCATAGTTTTGGTCGAATTTTTGTCGAATCCCCTTTGAATGGCTTGGTGTGCATGTGTAATAAATGTGCCCGTCAATAGCTACCCATGTTTGTATAAATAAACGACAAGGGTGTCTACCGGGATTAGGCACGGTAGGGCATCAGACATGTCAGAGCTTCACTAGTAGTGTAAATACATTCCACGTGGATTCATTGCATGCATAGTCGCCTTTTAATGAATATCCCGCAAATCGTCATGGTGATAGGTACGTACGGTTTGTCCAGCATGTCCTAGGTGTGTCTATAAATAAATATTTTTTTAAAATAATAAAAACAGTGGCCGGCCCTAGGGATTGGGGTCAAAAAAATATAATTAGGAGACAGGCCCTGGGGGATGGGGTCATCAGGGCCAATAAATTAGAATAAGAAGGGGAACCACACAGCCCCCCTTCTTAAAAAATTAAAATAAATAAAAGACTGGCATCGTGCCGGAGGCCATGCCCCCTCCGTGCAGCACTCTGCAAACGCGCCCCCAACAGGCATCTCCAGTATGCGCCAGGGAGCTGCTCTGCAGACAGGTGTTCTGAGGCCAAGCCCCTTTTTACACCTCTCTGCAACGCAGCTCTGTGGCGCTTACTGGAGGTACCTAGTGGTCTAGTTTGACCCTAGGGACCCTTAGGATTCAAGGGGACTTAATCTCTCAACTTAGAACAGCCACAGGGCGCGTTTACACAGTGGTGAAGGGAGGGGACGGGGCCTGAGTTAACGTGTGCAAAAACGCCCTGTGGCCTGTTTTAAGAGGTAGTTTTAATCCCCATGCCCTATTATGTACTAGGGGCTTACAGAGGAGGTCATGCTAATCACAGGGGGACCCCAACGCATAATGTTCCCTAGTGTATGTAGGTGTTTTCACTGTATTCTAAGTGTCTTTTAACATAGCACTGGCTAGTCAGACTCAGTTACCACCAGTATCCGTCTGAAAAAGTTGAGGGTACAGGATGATTTTGCAACAAGGCTTCTTTCTGCTCTTCTTTTTGTTCTTTCTGCACGTTATCCTTCTTCCTGCACTTATCTTCGTATTTGAGGACTTCTGTTGCTTCTTTCTGCACTTCTTAGGCATAGTTAGAAATTAGCATTTAAAAAACCTTGCAAATTCACTGAAAAAACCATGGGTTTCACACACGTTATAGTTAGGAATTAGCATTTAAAAAACCTTAGAAATTCAATGAAAAAACCAAAGGTTTCACACATGTTATAGTTAGCTGGACATTTCACTCGTAAAAAACCATTGAAATTCCCCCGTTATAGTTAGTTCAGCTAACTATAACTCGCGCGCCCGCAATGCACTGCTGATGACGTCACATATTACATCACTCATGACATGGTCAGTGACATCACTCATGACATCACTGATGACATCTCAAATGACATCACTGATGACATCACTGATGACATCATCCTTGTGATAGAGTGGCAGACCTCCTCTCACCCTAATATAACCTTTGATACACACATTCAAAAATAGAGACTAACATTTTCAAAACAATGGACATACCAATACCAGTTACAACAACCTCTTCAGTAATTCTAAGATCCACATACACATCCACTCATTCACCAACAGTCCTATACAGTCACTCATACATGTACTCACTCATCATATGTACTCATGCACCTATACATCCTGTTACACAATGCCACTCATCCATAGAGTTACTCACACACATAGTCACTCATGCTAATAAAGAATCAAACATACATTTACTTGCATATACAGTTATACACACACCACCACACTTACTTCTACGGAAACTTACACATACTTAGTCTTTTAAACAATCACTTATAGAAACACATACTTATTCATACAGGAACTCTTTCAATCTCTCACTCTCACATATACTCACATATATACACCAATAGTCACATATACTAGTTTAAAACATATGTAGTTACTCATAAAGACACTATTGAGACAGTCATTCACTCACTAACACACCCATACACACACTCATCCACCCATACAGTCCTGCACATATGCTGTGTTCAACACATACAAACAGTGAGTCACTCATTCATGCACCTATGCACTACGTAATACCCCCCACCGAACCATGCAGACACTCAGACTGATACTCAAAAAACCAACTAATAACCTATATAGACACCCATGTAGCTACTCACCAACCCATGCAGCCACTTATACACAAAGTGAGAGACTGATACAGATATTTACATATTTAAACATTACTCACTAAGCCATGTATTCACTATGATACACTTAATCAGTCAGTTACACAATCAATTTTTCAAAAACAAATCATCCATTTAGACACTTATATACCCATTTATTCTTCCATCGACCTTGAGATATACATATATAAAACATATTTAATTTTCAGAAAAACACACATTCACTGGATGATGTCATCAGTGATGTCATCAGTGATGTCATTTGAGATGTCATCAGTGATGTCATGAGTGATGTCACTGACCATGTCATGAGTGATGTAATATGTGACGTCATCAGCAGTGCATTGCGGGCGCGCGAGTTATAGTTAGCTGAACTAACTATAACGGGGGAATTTCAATGGTTTTTTACGAGTGAAATGTCCAGCTAACTATAACATGTGTGAAACCTTTGGTTTTTTCATTGAATTTCTAAGGTTTTTTAAATGCTAATTCCTAACTATAACGTGTGTGAAACCCATGGTTTTTTCAGTGAATATATATATATTCATATTCTCGCTCCCAAATTCCTCTCTCGTCATGAAAGGAAATCAGCACTCACGGGGAGAAGTTGCAGCAATTACCAGTTTATTTTGTTGCGCAGCAAAACAAACGCATTTCGGAACAAGTCCTTCGTCAGTGTTTCACATTTCCTATCCGTGAGGCGCCATGTTAAATACACGTCACTCATTTGGGTATTGAAATAAACAAGGGGTGGTAGCTAACAAAATTGGAAGCTCCATTTTGTAATGGTCAATTTCTCATCCTACATCCAGGTATTGGATGTTTAACAACATGAGCGGGGTATATTTTCATTTAAGAATATACAACAAAAACATTCATAACCCTGTATCTCGCCGTGGATCGGCAAATGGCAACCACAGATATGCGGTTGCCAAACTTCCCTCGAGTATAGGGGAAGTTTGGCAACCGCATATCTATGGTTGACATTTGCCGATCCACGGCGAGATACAGGGTTATGAATGTTTTTGTTGTATATTCTTAAGTGAAAATATACCCCGCTCATGTTGCTAAACATCCAATACCAGTACCAGTTAGAGTGGAAACTTCAGAATCAGATCTGACAGAAAATGAACAATCAGAGGAGGACATAGCAGGTCCATCTGGGAGGCGACAGAAGACTCCTTTTCAGGAGGAGTTCAACATCATCCGCCAGTCATTGCTAAGAGGGGGAAAGAGCAAGCCCCCGGAAGAGGGAGAAAAACCAGAAGGGGCGGTTGGAAGAGGAAGGGCAAGAAGAAATCAGACATCGAGAGTAACAAAGAGCAAGAGGGGAGGCAGATGGTAGGTGGAGTAGACCATCTGACCATAGTTAATTTAACATCAAAGAATTTGACCCCCGTGGAAGAATCAGTTCTGAAATTAGGACTAACGTTCTGCCCACATAACCGCTTGGAATACACACAAACCAGGATTGATTTTTTCAAGTTGGTGCGCAAACTGAAACTGCATAAATATTTTAAATTAAAACCAACGATAAAGGAGGCAAGACTCCTCAAGACACAGAGTAAAAACACAGATCTGCTGGCTGGTAATGACTTAACTACCTTAGAGATATTGGAAGAACTGCGTCAAGAAGGCACTACAGAGGAATTGCAAACAGCAGCAACTCTGACATAAAGAATCAGACGCGTGGATGTGGAACAAGAAGCACCAACAAGTGGTTTTAAACCACCTTCACAATTCCTACCACAGATGCCACTGGATGCAATAGATACCTTTTCGGACGCAGTCATCAAAGACTTAGTGAAGTTCAGGGTAAATAACAAAAAAGCCTCAAATAGAATAAAGAATAATTTGACTTCAGCACAGAGAGCCGCAGTGATCGATCTCTAAAAAGACACCTCAGTGATTTATAAACCCTCAGATAAAGGGGGGAATATTGTCCTGATATCTCGTGAACAGTACGTGAATGAAGCGTCGCGACAGTTAGAAAATCAAAACTGTTATGAAATTACAACAAAAGAAGCATCCCAAGATAGCATTTTGCAAATGCATATTCTATTAAAGAAATGGCATGAAAAGTCCATGTTAGATCTTGCTGAATATTTGTTCTTGAAAACAACAAACCCTATAGCACCGACGTTTTATCATTTACCAAAAATACATAAGGATAGTGTGAGACCACCTGGCAGGCCAATAGTTTCTTCTCTGGGCAGCTTCACGGAAAATCTTTCAAGATTTTTGGACCATTTTTTGTTTGAATCAGTTTTACAATTAACATCCTATATCAAGGATACTACTGATTTTATCAAACATATTGAGAAAATAGCCTGGGATCCATCATATTGTTTAATTGTGCCAGACATAACAAGCCTATACACCTGCATAAACCATTCACAGGGACTTGATGCAGTACAATACTTTTTACAAAAAAGAGCTTTAAAATTTGCGACACATAATATGATGCTGTTGGAGCTAATTGAATTTTGTTTATTTAACAACATCTTTCTTTTTCAGGGAGAACTGTACAGACAGGCATCTGGGGCCGCGATGGGCACTTGCTTCGCCCCCAGTTATGCAAATTTATTCGTTGGCTGGTGGGAGGAGCAAGTGGCCTGGTCCACAGCAAATGAAAACTGGACAAAAGAAATAGTTTCTTGGTATCGTTATATCGATGACCTTTTTTTGATATGGAAGGGCCCTATAAATAAGGCAGAAGAGTACATACAACATCTGAATAACAATGACGTTAACCTACACTTCTCGGGGGAGATTAGTTTAGTGGCAGTAAACTATCTTGACCTGAGGGTTGAAGTGAAAGATGGGGAACTAACAACAGCCCTTTTTAGAAAACCAACAGCAGGCAATAGCACTTTGCATGCCTCGAGTAGTCATCCTGTAAAACTAAAAAATGTATACCTTACGGGGAATTTTTAAGATTAAAGAGAAACTGCTCTAAGAAGTGTGATTTCATCTTGGCAGCTAAAGAAAGCTTTGATTGGTTCCTAATTAGAGGTTACAGCAATGATCTCTTGGAAACGACTTTGAGGAGAGTAGAAAAACTGTCCAGAGAAGAGATTTTGAAACAAAAAAGATCTCTTAAATCAAATGAAGGACAGTTTCGGATGATAACAACTTTTTCCGAAGATGCTGATGTTCTTAAGATAATCATGAAAAGAAATTGGCATGTGTTAAAAACAGACCCTATCATTGGAGCTGTTATTCCAGCATTTCCATTAATTACATTTAAGAAAGCACGTTCATTAAAGGACAGCTTGGTTCACAGTCATCTAGATCCTGTTTTATCCAAGAAAGGCACCTTGAATGAGATGAAAGGTTTCTACCCTTGTGGTAAGTGCAAGGCGTGCGCTTTCAGTCAAAGGGTCTTAACCTATGATGTCAAAGGATTAAAAACGGGAAAAAGAATCAATAAATTTATGACTTGTCATACCACACATGCTGTTTATTGTCTGAAGTGCCCTTGTGGACTCAGATATATCAGCAGCACGAAACACATGCGCGCCATAGTCAAGAAAGATCTAAATTATCCAGTGGCGCGGCATTTTGCTATTAAACATAACAGTAATAGGGATCTATTGCAGTTTTTCAGCATCGATTGTGTCCCCATTAACACCAGAGGGGGGACTGAATTTTAAAACTAAGACGACTTGAGTCGCGATATATAATCGATTTGCAGACAAAACCCCCCAATGGGTTGAATTGTGGGGAGGAGTTGTCGGTGCATCTGGGGGTATAAACTATATCAAGACGAATTTGTCGGATTTCAGGCTTGTAATGACATAGGAGAATGAAATGAAATGTAATGATATTGTACAACAAAGTATGGATTGATCTATCTGTCCATCCCCCTTTTTTTAACATGGTTTGAACAAATTTGGGCAATTCTCGAGGAAATTTTGGCAACCTCATACTCGTGGTTGCCATTTGCCGATCCACGACGAGATTATTTTATAAATGATCATTGATACAGGGTCATGAATGTTTTTTCTGTATATCCTTAAATGAATTGAATATGTACTTCAATCATGCTGTTAAACATTCAATACCTGTATGTAGGATGAGAAATTTACCATTACGAAATGGCGCTTCCAATTTTGTTAGCTGCCACTCCTCGTTTATTTCAATACCCAAATGAGTGATGTGTTCAGGCTTGTAATGAAATAGGAGAATGAAATGAAATGCAATGATATTGTACAAAAAAATATGCATTGATTTATCTGTTTATCTTTTTAAACATTGTTTGAACGAATTTGGGTGCCAATATATGGCTGAATTATTCTATTCCTACACTCGAGGGAAGTTTGGCAACCGCATATCTGTGGCGAGATACAGGGTTATGAATGTTTTTGTTGTATATTCTTAAATGAAAATATACACCGCTCATGTTGTTAAACATCCAATACCTGGATGTAGGATGAGAAATTGACCATTACAAAATGGCGCTTCCAATTTTGTTAGCTACCACCCCTCCTTTATTTCAATACCCAAATGAGTGACGTGTATTTAACATGGCGCCTCACGGATAGGAAATGTGAAACACTGACGAAGGACTTGTTCCGAAACGCGTTTGTTTTGCTGCGCTACGAAATAAACTGGTAATTGCTGCAACTTCTCCCCGTGAGTGCGGATTTCCTTTCATGACGAGAGAGGAATTTGGGAGCGAGAATAATTTGCGGAGCACTGCCGCATGAGAGCACCCACCCACAGGGTGCCACGCTATGTCGGTGCACAGGAGCTGAATATATATATGTTCACTAATAAAAGCAAAGGTCACAGGGACGTTATAGTTAGGGTCAAATTTTACTGATACAAAACCAGAGAAATTCAGCTAATATAGTTACTTGAGTTAACTATGACTCACGCCCCCGCAATGCACTGCCTATGACCTCACATATTATATCAATTCAATTCAATTCAATTCCAATTCTTTATTTCGGCCATATAGACCATAAAAGATGCAATGCAAACATTACAAACATTAAAACATTATTTTAAAACACATTTAAATAGAGTCCGCTCTCCCAGCGAGGAGTGATTTAAAATTGCATTAGAAAGTTCAAGGGGCTTCAGAGGATTTTTTCTTTCTGATCAACCATATGGCCATAAGAAATTTGGAAACAGCGAACACAATGTGGCCCAGGGTGCTAGTTTTCAAAATCCTGTATGCCTGTGCATACTCTCTGAACCCCAGGTTCTTACAGAGCGGTGCTATCCAGTATTTTCTGGGCCTTTGGTATGCAGGGCACACAAACAAGATGTGGGGGTCATCTTCCACATGGTTGTTACAGCAGGGACATGTTTTATCGCCCCCATTTGTCCACTTGCAGGTGTATGAATTAATAGGTAGTGTGCTAAGCCTCCATTGAACATACAGTTTCCTCGCCAGGATGGGAAAAATAAAATCCATAAAAGGTTCAAAAACATAAGAATTTTTGGATTCTAAAAATCGCAAAGTTAGGGTGCCGCTATTTTGAGCGTCCATCAAGTGAGCAAGGGACCTGGCTTTGTAGATTTGTGCCAGGGCTTTGCGCGAGATTGTTTGGCAGCCTCGCGCAGGGTCCTCCCACAGGACACGGAGATTGATGGCAGACAGTTCATTTTCCACAAAGGTGAGCCAGGGGATTTTGCCACTGCAGTTTAAACTCATGACATGGGTGAGATCCTCCCTATAATGATGAAGTTCGTCCGTAGACCAGAGCCTGTGCCAGAACTTCACTGGCTTTGACACAAGCTCCTCTGCAATAGGGGGGAGACCCATGTCCATTCTCAGAGGCTGAAGTGGCGTGGCACTTGGAAGGGCTAGAAGGCGCCTTAAAAAACTATTTTCCACTGTTGATAAGCCCTTCACCGCTTTGTATCCCCATAGCTCACTGCCATACATGGCCGCAGCCTTGGCCTGGGTCTTGTAAGTTTCAAGGGCCGGGCTTATGGGCTTGAAGGAAGAAGTATTAGCCACTTTCAGGATTGCACCCGACAGTTGGGATAATTTGGCCTTAGATCGTACTATCTGTCGGTCCCATGCTAAATTTTCCTGCAGTGTTACCCCCAGATATATGAAGGTGGACACCCTCTCAAGGCTGGCGGTCCCCAGGGTGGGATTGGGCCTAGTTTTGGTTGGTGGGTTGAAGATCATGAACTTGGTCTTTTCTGTGTTCACCTCCAACCCATGCTGATGACAGAAAAGACCAAATCCATCCAGGATCCTCTGGATCCCCATGGGGGATTTTGAAAGGAGGAGGGTGTCGTCGGCAAACATGATTGCCGGTACCTTCCTACCTGCCAAACAGGGGGCGTCGTTGTCCTTGACGTTTTCCAGGTGTGAGATGACATTATTAATGAATAAGCAAAACAGGGTCGGTGCCAAGACACAACCCTGCCTCACACCTCGACGGACAGGAAACCTGGATGAAAGTTTGCCATCTTTCCCACACCTGTCTTGAGCATAGTTGTTCTCATGCAGCCTGGCTAAGATGTTAAGTAGCTGGGGGGGAATTCCTAACTTTTCCAGCACCTCCCAAAGTTTCCTGCGCGGGACTAGGTCAAAGGCTGACCTCAGATCCACGAAGACCATGTACAATCTCCCCCTCCTCGATCCTCACCGTCTTCCAGTATAGGAGAACGAGGCGGAAGATCTGGTCCATGGTCGACGTGTTTTTCCTTAAGACTGCCTGCAGTGGACTCATGATTTTCCTCCACCCAGTCTAATAGATGGTTCAAAATAAGGCGCGCAAAAAGCTTTTGGGGAACATCTATCAGGCTAATAGGCCTGTAGTTTGCCGGACTCAAAGGGGACCCTTTCTTGTAAATCGGAACTATTTCAGCCCCTAGCCAAGAGGACGGGACCGCCATACCTCCCAAAATAGCATTAAAAAGAACAAGAAAGTACGGGGCCCAGATGTCAGGGTGGTATCTGAACAAATCACCGGGTAGCTTATCCAACCCCGGTGCCTTCCCCAGCGCTAGGCGCTCCAGTGCTAGCTTCACCTCCCCCAAGGAAAATTCCAAGGCCACATCTGGAAGGCAGGGGGACTCCGCCACCATCCCTTCCGGCCAGAGAGTGGTTTCTTGATATAGTGTCCCAAAGTGGGCCTCCCAAATAGAGGGGGCAATATTGGGTTCTACTGCGGATAGCAGATCCCCTGTTCCATTGTTTACCAGAGCCCAAAATTTCCTAGAGTCTTTGGATTTGAGGGCTTCAGTCAGTTCATGCCAGTGGTTCCAATCCCACTCTGCCCTTGCGTTGGCCAGTGCTAACTTGTACCCCCTCCTAAGGGCTGCAATCTTCACCTTATCGCTACCCTCTTTAATTGCGGAAAGAAGCTCAGACTTAGTTTTCCTGCAGGTGGAGGTGTACCAAGTCGGAGCGCGAGTCTTTTTCCTTCTAGTGGGCAGGGCCGGATTGAAGACATCTGCAAGGTCCCTCACTAAGGCCTGGTGAATGCCAAATAGTCTCTCATTGTAGTCAGAGGGTCTTGGTTGATTGATGAGAGCATCCACCTCCTGGAACCTGGGGAGTGCTATGCCATAGAGGTTATTTATAGCTTCTTCTTTATCAACTAGCTTCCCCCATTTCGCCCGGCACCTGCTTGTAGTGAGTAGTATGTCTCCCTGGTCGACTCCAGAATCGGTAGTTAGCAGCCCTATAGCAGGGGCTGGGTGCTGGATCTCCAACAAAAGGGAATTGTGGTCACTGTCTGTCCTCGGGATCACTCTAAAATCTTGAACTTTGGGCCACAGGGAAATATCTATAAAAATGTAGTCCAACCTTGACTCATGGCCCTTTTTGTTGAAAGTACACACCGAAGGAGTGTCAGAGGGGGTGCGTCCGTTACACGCCCTCAGTGCAAAGTTCAGAGTGAGAGAGGTAAGTTGTACTGCCAACGGAGACCAAGCTTTGGGGTGAGGTGAGGAGGAAGGTGGGACTCCCCAGTGGTCATCCTCGGCAGTAAAGGCACCCTCCATTAGACCTTCCAGGGGTTCAAAGTGGCAGTTGAAATCTCCTCCCATCACTATTTTCAAGTCACCTGGCAGTTGCCCTAGAAAAGATGAAAGATCAACTAGGGTTGGGGATTCCTTGCCCACAGCGACTGGTCGAGAGTAGACGTTAACAATAGCCCATGTACTTTTACCAGGCCATCTGAGGAGCACACACTGAATGTCCTGTGAAAGTGTATCCATTCTTTCCACCTGACACCCAATGTGGCTCGCCACCCAGATTGCTAAACCTCCCGAGGGTCTCCCCCTCCCATTCGACTTTGCCGGGATTTCAAAAATGTCATATCCCCTCCTAAGCTGTGGTGCCCTAGCCCATGTCTCCTGGAAGAGGAGGATGTCACTTTTACTGACCAAGGTTTCCCACTCCGGGGTATCCACCTTACTTAAGATGCCAGCTACATTCCAGGAAAGGATAGTCAGGCCTGGACCTTGAAATTGCGGACCTGCTTCACTTGGTGCAGACGGGATGTCATGTGCAAAATTACCCAAGTCACCCAAACCAGTAGTAATGGGCGACTGGGTGGGTAATTCAACAAGCTCCACCAATTGCGTTGTAAGAACAGTTGGTGTGTTTGGTGGATCCTCATCTAAAACTTGGATGCTTCCCAGGGCGGTCCCCCCCTCATTTGCAGGGGCCAGGGACCTTTTTTCATTTACGGGAACAGATGTACCTTCCCCCCTGAGTGTAGACCCATAGGCAGAATTTACTGGGTGTTGTGGAATGACCCCCCTTATTGGTCAATCTACTTGGTCCAGGCAGGAGAATCTATTCTGATGGACAAAATTGCCATGGGCGGGCAGTGTGTTGTGCTTGGGTCTGTACCGTGAACCATCTACGGCGAAGCCCACTCTGGTCCAACTCTGTTCCCTCCCCACTACTAAGTTGGAAACATTTGGGTAGAAGTGTGAGAGGGACACTAATTCTATGTTGGACTTATCCGGCCTTACCAGCCAGTTACAAATGTAAGGGGCAACCAGTGGGCTTTTAAAACTAATTATGATACAGTCCCCTACCCTGTTTTTGGGGGTGATTCCGATCCATGGGATCCTTCTGACCATCAACACATCACCTTTGATGTTAGAGGGGAGGGGCCTGTTAATATTAAGCCAGCTAATTACCTTATTACGGAGTGAGCCCTGTGGCTCTCTGGTGTCGCCAGTGAGCTCAGGAACTCCCACCATAATCGCTGTGTGGGGCACAGCCTCAGGGGGCAGATTGACCGCCCTGCGCCTAGTGTTGGGGCTAGTGGGGCGACCAGTATGTTCATTGTTAACTCGCCCCCCACTCGTTGGAAGGGGTAGTGTTGGTTGCTTAGATCTTCTAGGTGCAGGGACAGGGGGCCTAGACATTTGTGAAGAGGGCAGTGGGGGAGCATGACTACCTGTAACACTGTGTTGTGCCCCAGCCGGGGCCTGTATGCTTGTTCCAGCAGTAGATGGTCTATTCCCTACAGATTCCCGGGGAGCCGTCTGTGCACTTGGACCCAACCCCCTGCTAGGACTATTCCTGTTATGTGCGTTTTCTATAGCCCTGAGTCTAGCAGCTATGGAGTCCAATTTTACAGACAGGGGCTCCAACAGGCTCCTAAGGATATCCCTAAAAGAGCCAATTAGAGCCTCTGCCGCATTAGGAGGATTTCCACCAAATATGAACGGCCCGGAACACCCAGGTACCACTGTGGCTAATGGCGAGTCTGGTTGATCAGACCCAATTCCCGGGGAAGTAACCACGGGAGAAGCCGAAATGTCTGAGCTAACATCTAATGTTGGGTTGGTTTTATCCACTTTGGCCCTTTTTGCCCCTCTAAGCTTCCTTGACCTTTTCCTTTTCGGAGGATGGTCCACTCTACTGCCTACGGGATCTGTTGGCGCTGCAACTTGCCCTTCATCCTGCGCCTTAGACATTTCCGCACAGTTCATATACGGAGTGGTCTCCACCACCCCCGAGGGACGCAGAGACTCGCTATCCCTCAGTAGATTAGACGGGGTCCTAAGTTGTTGGAGGACTGACTCGATTGTCTGATCAATGCTATCCATGAGAGATAGATGGGTGACGTCAAGGGGTATTGGAGTACTAACATCGATGGAAGAAGAGTCCGAGGGGTCCACTGAAACTGACGCGTTTTCTAAGTTTACCTCAAGGAGAGTGTCTGATACTGTGCGACCTTTGCTAGCCGCAGCACTGGTCTTCGGAAAGAATTTTTCCAGTGTGCTAGAGCACTGTTGGGCAGCCTTACTCCTGGATACTCTAGTAGCCATGGCGAGAGGAACAGTCAAAGCCGCAGGCTGATAGAGTATGGAGAAGAGCCTTGAGACAGGGACAAAGTTAGAGGGGGGGCCCGGTCCGGTCTCTGCCGGCCTCTAACGGCCTAAAACGGCCCGCTCTTTGCCCGGTCTTCGCCCGCTTCCTCGTCCGCCCGCGTCCCGCGTACGCGTTCAAGGCGGGGTTAAAGTAGAGGAGGAGAGAAGGGGGCGGGAAGAGGAACCAGGTGCGCGCGGTGGACGGCGCAAGCACTTCTGGACCTCGCAGTCCCGCTCCCTATGCAGGTGGCGTCTGAAGCACTCCCCCAGCCGAGGTGACCGAGCCGAAATGCTCCCAGGCCACGCAGAAAGTCTTGGAAAGGGCTCCGCTGCTGATAGTGCCCCTGGAACGGCCAAAAACACTGTCCACAATTCTTCCCGCTACACGAGCGGCACCCGCGCCAGCGGGGGCCGCGAGGAGTTTAATACACTTCCAGGAAGGTCCAGCTATATTATATATATTATTATATATTATATATTATTAGATATATTATATCACTTATGACATGGTCAGTGACATCAGTGATGACATCTGTGATGACATCATCCAGTGACTGTTTAAAAAAAGTTTATGAGGGCTAAATATATATACTATGGTGTGGTGGTGACTCAGTGGGTGCATGACTGACTGCACTGTATAAGTGAGTGATTAGGTGTCTCAGTGAATGTATAGGTGAGTGAATGGTTGTGTAAATGATGTATCTGTCTGTCAGTTGATGCCTAAGTAGGTGTATGAGTGTGTTAGTGGGTACATGAATGGCTATATTGCTGATTGATTGTCTGACTACCTCTATGGTTGTCTGGGTGTCTGCGTGTGTGAATGAGGAGGTGTTTGACTGCCTGTATGGATGAGTGAGTGGCATAAGGAGACTCTCTCACTGACTAGGGACATCATAAGTGATGCTCTGAAGCTAGATGGTGTGAATAATATCAGCTGGTTAAAATGCGTTGAATCCACCTTAAGACAGTTGGGTTACATCATCTTTTTGTAGATCCGACCACGTGTTGGGCTATCTCTAAGAAAGAGCTGAAAATCCACCCACTGACCAACTTACAGACAAGGAGGCAGGATTCTAACCTTAAGCTGTCAACAGTCAGAGCATATCACGATGTCCCGAGTATAATGTCAATTGATGTGAATCTAACTTATTTATCGTTCGTCACAAATTTATAACATAGATTTATTTTAGTGAAATTCCGTTTAAATTATATTCCCCTAATGTTGGGTTTCCCTTTGAACACTTATGTGATGTCCGAACTGCCACCTTGTGCTTGTGACAATCGATCCACTCAGAATGATTTACACTTTGTTTTTTTGTAAATTCTATGGTGAAGAAAGGAAAAGATTTATTGTCGCCCTTATCTGTAAAATGAATTTTAAACAGTGTTGTGTGGCTTTATATTACCTACAGTTATTGTCTGTTTTTCTTTGGCGTTACAACAAACAATTGATGGACGGAATGCTGACAATGCAGACATTCTCCCCCAGTCAAGAGATCTGGGTTAAATCCATCGTTCTTTTGCCCACTACACCACCCCAGTTTAGACATGGCCATATGCAAATCAGTCTTGACCCTGTGCCTCATGGGAACAGTCCAGCCCGAACTGCCAAGCCATGTCATCCCTGGACCGGAATCAAGCATCCTAGGACCGGTTTCTGGCTATCAGCCGTCATCAGCCAGGATAGCTTGACTCCAGTGGCGTAGTGAGCACGGGTCCCACGTCTAGGAATACCCATCCCACTTAGGGCGAAAAGCGTTACAACAAACAATTGATGGACGGAATGCTGACAATGCAGACATTCTCCCCCAGTCAAGAGATCTGGGTTAAATCCATCGTTCTTTTGCCCACTACACCACCCCAGTTTAGACATGGCCATATGCAAATCAGTCTTGACCCTGTGCCTCATGGGAACAGTCCAGCCCGAACTGCCAAGCCATGTCATCCCTGGACCGGAATCAAGCATCCTAGGACCGGTTTCTGGCTATCAGCCGTCATCAGCCAGGATAGCTTGACTCCAGTGGCGTAGTGAGCACGGGTCCCACGTCTAGGAATACCCATCCCACATAGGGCGAAAAGCGTTACAACAAACAATTGATGGACGGAATGCTGACAATGCAGACATTCTCCCCCAGTCAAGAGATCTGGGTTAAATCCATCGTTCTTTTGCCCACTACACCACCCCAGTTTAGACATGGCCATATGCAAATCAGTCTTGACCCTGTGCCTCATGGGAACAGTCCAGCCCGAACTGCCAAGCCATGTCATCCCTGGACCGGAATCAAGCATCCTAGGACCGGTTTCTGGCTATCAGCCGTCATCAGCCAGGATAGCTTGACTCCAGTGGCGTAGTGAGCACGGGTCCCACGTCTAGGAATACCCATCCCACTTAGGGCGAAAAGCGTTACAACAAACAATTGATGGACGGAATGCTGACAATGCAGACATTCTCCCCCAGTCAAGAGATCTGGGTTAAATCCATCGTTCTTTTGCCCACTACACCACCCCAGTTTAGACATGGCCATATGCAAATCAGTCTTGACCCTGTGCCTCATGGGAACAGTCCAGCCCGAACTGCCAAGCCATGTCATCCCTGGACCGGAATCAAGCATCCTAGGACCGGTTTCTGGCTATCAGCCGTCATCAGCCAGGATAGCTTGACTCCAGTGGCGTAGTGAGCACGGGTCCCACGTCTAGGAATACCCATCCCACTTAGGGCGAAAAGCGTTACAACAAACAATTGATGGACGGAATGCTGACAATGCAGACATTCTCCCCCAGTCAAGAGATCTGGGTTAAATCCATCGTTCTTTTGCCCACTACACCACCCCAGTTTAGACATGGCCATATGCAAATCAGTCTTGACCCTGTGCCTCAGGCAGCATTCCTCTTATCTGCATTGAAGAGAAGAAGACTAAATTGTCAATCTGTTATTGAACTTGCAATTTAAGCCATTGAATTGTGCAATAACTGTGTGTACATTTATGAATCACCATCATCTGTATAATAGGAATAAATGTTTTAACGTGATTTTATCCTTTTAACAATTTTGTCGTAATATACGTAATTTTTATAATAATAATAATAATAATGGAAATTGATATATTTGAAGAATACTTTTCATGCAATCATTGTGATGGCAAAATAAAGCTATTTCTGACTAACTGAGTGAGTGAGTGACTCATTGGCTGTATGGGGTACTGTGTGGGTGTCTCAGAAGCTGTATGTTTGAGTGAGTGTCTGTATGTCTGTGTCAGTGATTGAGTGCATATGTCAGTATGGGAGAGTAAATGGGTATGTGAAAGGCAGTATAGGTGTGTGATGGGGTATATGAGTTACTGTACGTGTGAGTGAGTGAATATGAGTGGCTATATGGATGAGTGTGTGCTTCTGTCACTAATTGTATAGGTGTGTACATGTTACTATTTGTATGAGTAAGTGGTTGTGTGATTAAATGTAAGGGTGAGTGTCTAGGTGTGTGAGTAGTTCTATGGGTGACTCACTCAGTGTGTGAGTGCCTGTATGGGTGAATGAGTGGATATTTCAATGGCTGTATTAGTGAGAGAGTGGGTGTATAAGTGGCAGTATGAGTGAGCGAGTGGATGTGTGTGTAGAATTATGAATCAGTGTGTGGGTGTGTAAGTACTGGTGTGGGTCTGTTAATGGGTTTGTAAATGGTTGTATCGGAGTAGAGTGGGTGTATTAAAGATTCTATAGGGGTGTGAGGGAGTGCGTCAGAGATGCTGTGAATGATGTCATCACTGATGTCATTTGAGAGGTCATGAGTGATGTTACTGACCAGGTAATGAGTGATGTAATATGTGAGGTCATAAGCAGTACATTGCAGGGGCAAGAGTTATAGTTAACTCAGGTAACTATAACGGCTGAATTTCTTTGGTTTTGTATGAGTAAAATCTGACCCTAACTATAAAATCCCTGTAACCTTTGTTTTCTTTAGTGAATTTCTAAGGTTTTTTAAAATTCTATTTGCTAACTATAACGTCCCTGAAACCTTTGGCTTTTCAGTGAATTTCTACGTTTTTTTAGATGCTAATTCCTAACTATAATGTCATTGTACCCCTTTAATTTTTTAGTGAGTTTCTAAGGTTTATTTTTAACTTTCAGTCATGTTTGCAGAGTGGTGGAGAAAGGGGGTTGGCCCTCCGACAAGCTCTTAGGAATTCTTCTGTGTAGGACTTACAAGAGGTACCAGGAGGGCTTCTTGGCCCCCAAGGTCCCTCTGGAGGCAAGGGGACTTTATCCCCCAAACGGGCAGCACGTTTGCAGAGTGGTGGCAAACTGCAATGTCCCAGTGGTAGGCATACTGGGACATTGCTGAAGGTGGCGGTCCCCAGGGCCATTTAGGGCCCCTGGAGAGGGGCCACATGGCCCCCCTCCCATCTTCTGTGTTGCCCAGGGGAAGTGGTGGTCCCTGGGGGTCCGCAACAGACCGCCGGCATTACTTGATTTTTAGATATAGCCCTGGGGAGGTGGTAGTCCCTGGGGCTGCGTGGGGGGTTGATTCCTCGCCAGGCATTATTTTAGATATAGCCCAGAGGAGGTGGTCCCTGAGGCTGCGGGGGGGGGGACGTGGCTCCCCACATTTCAGTCATCCAGTCCCAGGGAGGTGGCAGTCCCTGGGGCTGCATTGGGGGCTCGACCCCCCACTAAATATTTTAGATATAGCCCCAGGGAGGTGGCAGTCCCCAGGGCTCCAGGGGGGCTGCATGGACCCCTGCATTACAGTATTTGAGCTGGGGAGGTGGTGGTCTTCACGGCTGCGTGGGGGGCTGGAGCCCCTCCACGCATTATTTTAGCCCGTAGCAGGCCCCCCTTAACTCCAGGCCCTCCGACATGGGCCCCAGGGGGCACCGATGGTGCCCCCCTACATATCCAACACCATGTTGCAGGCACTGCATGGTGCCTGCCTCATAGTGCAGGGATATGTACAGAGTGTATATTTTGTACTGTGGCGTGTGCTGCAGCCAACAGCACATGCCACAATACAAAAGCTACACATTGCAACCACCTTGAAGGCGATCACATCATGATACCTGTTGCGGGACCTCCGACAGCTAGTCGGGTGGTCCTGATTTCATCCAACCGCCATACTAATCAGGCCCGTCGTGCATGGTAGAGTGGCGAGTTATAGTTAAATTACTGTGGCTACCAAATTCACTACACTGTGTATGGAGGTGCACAAATTATAATAATTCAAAGGTGGTATGTAAATTAATAATTTAAGGTATAGCTAAAAAATGTCTGTTTGTGTAGTTTATGTTTGGTTTGTATAGAAAGAACAATTTAAGTTTTCCTAACTCAGTTTTTTCCTGTGGTTTTTTAATGACATTTTTTTCCCTATAAAAGTGTTTCAAATCGTAGAGTGTACTGTCGTCGAGTGGAGTGTTATAGAGTACAGTGGAGGACAGTGTTGTACAAGCTAGTGTCGTACAGTGGAGTAGAGTTGGGTGGCATACAGGCGAGTGGAGTCAAATAGCTTAGAGTGGAGTGCGTAAAGTTAAGTGGCGTACAGTGGAATAGTGTAGAGTGGCGTACAATGGAGTGCCTTAAAGTAAAGGGGTGTATGGTGGAATTGTGTAGCATGAATTGGCATAAATTTGAGTGGCGTAGAGTGGAGTGATGTACAGTGAAGTGGAGTTGAGTGGAGTAGCATAGCATGTAGTGGCGTAGAGTGGAATAGGGTGGAGTGGAGTAGTGTACACTGGAGTGGAGTAAAGGTGAGTAGCATGGAGTGGTGTAGAATGGAGTGGCGTAGTGCGGATTAGCAAACAGTGGAATTACATAGAGGGGTGTAAACTGGAGTGGCAGAGGGTAAATAGTATAGAGTGTCATATAGTGAAGTGACCTAGAGTGGAGTGGCATACAGTGGAGTGACATAGAATGGAATAGCGTACAGTGGAGTGGCATAGATTGTAGAGGAACAGAGTGGAGTGGTGTATAGAGGAGTGGTGTAGAGTGGAAAAGGTGAGAGTTGAGTGGCGTAGAGTGGAGTGACATATAGTGCAATAGCATAGAGTTGGTAGGCGTAGAGTGGAGTTGAACTGAGTGGAGCGGCATAGAGTGGAGTGGAGTGTCCAAGAGTGTAGTGGCGGACACTGGAGTACGCAGAGTGGAGTGACGCAGAGTGGAGTGACGTAGAGTCAAGTGGCGTAAAGTGGAATATTGCTGAGTGGAGTGCCGTTGAGTGGCATAGATTGGAGAAGCGTACAGTAAAGTGATGTGGTGTGGCATAGAGTTGAATAGCATAGAGTGGAGTAGCATACAGTGGAGTAGTGTATAGTGGGGTCACGTTGAGTGGAGTGGAGTAGAGTGGAGTGGCGCATAGTCAAGTGGCGTAGAATGTAAAAGCATGGAGTGCAGTGGTGTACAGTGAAATAGTATAGAGTGGAGTGGCACAGAATGGAGTGGGGTAGAATGGAATAGCGTAGAGTAGAGTGGCACAGCAGATAGTAGGACTGGATAGAGTGGAGTGCCATAGAGGTGAGTGGCATACAGTAGAGTGGCATAAACTGGAGTGGAGTGGCGTAGAGTAGAGTGGCGTAGGCTGGAGTGGCAGAGAGTGGAGTGTTGTATAGTGGAGTGGAAAGGTGTAGAGTTAAGTGGCAAAGAGGAGTGGCATGGAAAACGTTAGAGTGGAGTGGCATGGGGTGGCGTAATGTAGAAAGGAGTGGCGCAGAATTGAGTGGCATAAAGCTGAGTGGCACACAGTGGAGTGATGTGAAGTGGCATACAGCGGAGTAGTGAAGAGTAGAATAGCGTAGATTGGAGTGCAAAGAGTGGAGTGTCAGATGGTGTACAGTCAAGTGGCATAGAGTGGATTAGAGTACAGTGGAATAGCTTACAATGGAGAGGTGTAGAGTGTCAGAGTGAAGTGGCGTGGAGTGGAATAGCAAACAGTGAAGTGGCATAGCATGTTGTAGAGTGGACCAGCGTAGAGTTGAGGGTCTTAAGTGAAGTAGCATAGAGTGGAATAGCATAGAGTGGAGTGGTGTGGTGGAATGGCATAGAGTGAAATGGCATAGAGTGAAGTGACGTAGAGTGGAGTAAAGCAGAGGGGTGCAGAGTGGAATACCGTAGATCAGAGTGGCATACAGTAGAGTGGCATAGAGTTGAGTGGCATAGAGTTGAGTGGCATAGAGTTGAGTGCCGTATATCGCATACTATTCCCTCCTATGTCAGATACTAAATACTTTTTTTTTTTATGGAATATCTTGGACATAAGAAGGGAACATTAACCTTTGTAATGTATAGAGTATTAAACATCAAAATTGTTTGGCAGCTTCTAGACATGTTAAAGTCACAGAGATGATTTTAAGGATGATGGCGTGTTGAATTATAGAAAAGGTTTTGGATTTTGGTAGCTAGTTTATATAGACAACTATGACATGTTGCATTTAGCACCTACTTCGTATCCAGCTGAGCTATTTATGGGCTGGGGGAAGGAGCAGGTGTGAGGAGCAGGTGGCCTGAGGCACTGAATTAGAGAGTTTCTCACAAAGTACAATAATCTGCCTGAACTTTATTGACTGTCTTTTCATGATATGACAGAGTACAGAAAATGACGCAGCAGTAGTAGCGGAGGCCTTGAACAACTAGCATTTAAATCTAAGTATTACAAGTACTGAAATAGAGTACCTAGATGGAAGACTTTTGGTTGAGGGGGGGTAAACTTCAGACTTCACCTTGAAGGAAAAAAGCTACAGTAATTAGTGTTTTGCATGTTAATGAATACAGGCAAATTAATGACATTTTAAGTAAACATTGGGACATTCTTATAATAGAATAGAGCACTGGGGAAGATGGAGACAACAGATAATATGAAGACGAGCATAGTCATTCAGGGATCAATTAACTGTGAAGCACATGAAAAAGGATTTGCTTTGATTGAAACAAACACCTAATTTTGTTAACTATTACTAATATAAAATGTGTATGGTTGGAATGTCTTGTTCATGTATGAAACTTTTTTCTCCTAGTTCCTTAGAAAATTAGGATTGTTTAAACTATAATACAAACAAATCTATGTTTGTAATAAAGTGTTCATGCCCAAAAAAATATATAGGAAGTATGATATTCCCAGTACATAGTATCCAAAGGTATTTAAGAGCAGTATGACTATGCCATGCATGCTTGCATCTCTTACCATCACACGATGCAAAACTAAGAGATAGATGGGAGTCAGACCTGGGACACCCACTTACTGATAACATTTGGTATGCTTGTTGCACGCAGACATGTCACGTATCTTTCAATCACCGCCACAAATTATTACACTATAAGCTCCTGCGGCGAGCATAGGTCAAGCCGGCTGCACTAGCATACTTGCACCCCACACAATCCTCAAACTGCTTGAAATGCCACGCAACTGAGGCAGACTTTGCCCATATGAACTGGACTTGAAGCAGTATTGCGCCCTGTTGGAGAGCTATATTTGAACGCATAGCTAATGTTACACATCACACTTGTGTCCAAACTACTGCTAGCACTAATGGGCTATGTACAGGACATACCCAAAAAATGACATCGATTTGAAGCACTACTTCTGTCCAAACACAAGATAGCCATGCACTGGGGGAGTAAACACCCGCCTATGATAATGGCATGGCTTAATAGCCTTATTTACTGCGACACCACCAGTGATCTCTGCGACACTTCATAACTGTCCTGCTGCGGGGGGGCGTGGCCGAGCCGAGGAGCAAGATGGCCGCTTGGTAAAGGGGCTCTGCCAGCCGAGCACACTATGCGGCATTTATCCTGTTGAATGCTGCCTCATCCTGGCTCCCAAACACGGGGCATTCGCCTAGAGAGCAGAGCGACACCCAGGGATGTAACTGCTGCTTTGATATTCGGTTGCCAGCTGCTGGGATCGCCGTGGAAATTTTACGGCCTGGTACCGACGGAGCGGGCAGCAAATACAGGCCGAGCCGACGCTATACACAAGGTGTGCAGATCACTGGGACTGAGAGGCGGCGTGCTTTTGCCCGGATATTGAAGCCACGGCGGTCGGTGCACACAAGCGGAGAGGCAAGTGGAGCTGTACTCTGTGTACATGCTAACGGTAAACCTTTAGTCTTCATGGAGGCGAGTGTTGCGATGAAATTCGCCAAGCAACACGCACGACAACAGCGAGAAAAAGGCAGAGACAAGGACAACTCGTCACAGAGTCAACTAAGTGACAATGACTAGTACAAATGCCTCTCAATTCTGTCACACCAGTGATCCTGGTCTTAAGATTGGTTAAGTGTATTATGGAAAACAACTGTATCGCTCTCCACATTATGGTTTTCACTCAGACCACTGTCTTTAGGTATTTCTACTAATGCTCTACCACCCTGTTGGGCTGCTAAAGGGCAGTATGCCGGCAACCTCACGCCCCCTCTGGGATAATTCCCCATAGTATGATAACCTCTGAGCTTCTGTTAATCATTGGGTGGTCAGTTCTAGATTCTCAACCTGATTGGGGGGTTGGAGTGTGAGGTGGGTGGGTTGGGTACGTTAATGTTTGTTGTTTGTTTATTGCAATGCATATCGACTACTCTTCTGGATACCTTTCAAAATGGAAATGCTTGTCACTGTTCAGACTTTGTTATCACACAGTGGGAGGGACACTACAGGGAGATACAGAAGACGCACTCAAATGCAGGGACTTTAGCCGTCACAGAGACATATCTCAAACACTAGCGACGTGACTCACTTAACATGCATCACTTGGAATATACGTGGTTTAAATGACCATAGAAAGACACCAATGGTGCCATCATATCTCACAAGACATTCAGTAGAGGTGTGCCTGTTAGAGGAAACCCATCTTAGGGGTACAGCCTGTGACAGATTGAAGTCCAGCAGATGGAGTGAGGTAAATACTTCCTGTTATTCCAACTACTCTAGAGGGGTTGCGACACTAATCAAAAGGGGTGTTCCCTGGCAGTCCACAAAGGTAGTAAGAGACCCAGAAGGGCGTTACCTGCTAGTACTGGGAACATTATTTAATCATAATCGTCAATGTATATGGGCCTAATGTGGATGATTCATTTTTTTTCCAGCAGGTGTGGCATCATATTCAATCAATGGGAGATGCCGCGTTAATCTGGGGTGGTGATTTTAACACAGTACTGTCACTCGAGGAGGACAGGGTAGGCGCCTCACGCACACATCACCCACAGGCAGCTGCTGTATTGAGAGGATTGATGGCTGATTATAGATTGGTTGATACCTGGAGGGTCTTCCATCCTGACACTTGTGAGGGCACCTGTATCACGCAGCAACATAACGCATGGTCACGATTAGATTTCTGGCTTACGTCCCCCGAACTGCATTCCTGGGTGTCGAAGGCGTCACATAACGCCCGCACCCTATCGGACCAGTCACTTTGACCCTACAGATACCACTACCCTACAGACAACTTTTCATGTGGTGGTTACCACCCAACGCTCTCCTAGACGCGGCGTGCCGGGAAGAGCTCCACACACAAATTACAGAATACTTTGAACACAACACGGGGTCGGTGGAAACCAAGGGGATGCTGTGGGAAGACTTCAAGGTGGTCATCCGTGGCCACTGCATAGCAGGACAAACTAAGGTGCTCCGTGACATCCGTGGCACCCTGGGCCTGCTTGACGGGGAATTAAATGCCCTGGAAAAACAATATTTCATGACACCATCAGCCGCGATCCTGGGGAATATCCGTAGTAAGTTAACTGAGTATCAGGAGGAGGCTGACAGGGAAGTAAAGTTCCTACACAAGCATGCAACTGCGCATGGCAAACTTCTGGCTCACCATACATCAAAGACATCACTGGGCTGGATCTCCCCTGCACACCATTAACATCCCTGCTAGTGGTCCTCGAGACAGTCCCACCTAAATCACGTAAGCGGCCAGAAATATTACTCTTAATAGCTAAAAGACAGGTGGCTTTACAATGGGAGTGGCCCGGCCTCCAACGGCAAAGGAGTGGTTTAAGAATGTTACGTACTGTATTGCACAGTTGAAAAACTATTGGGAGCTTATGCCGGCCAGATCCCGTCCGAGAGATATATGGGAACCCTATGTGCTGTGGCTTAATTCTGCTACTGTATATGAATAAGGTAACACAACGACTGTTCTGTATATGTCCGGGGGGAATGACTTCAATATCGTGATGTACAGTGATGCCCCTGAAATGCATATTGTTCTACTGTCTTCCTAAATGTAACTGTGGATTAACATATTGTGTCCCAGGTAATGTGTTGGCGTCCATGGAATGTGGCAAATGTAATGGTATTCTGATCTGTCCAGCAGATTCGCTTATGAGTAATACACTGCACTTTTGGTTATTGTTGTACATGTTACGGAAAATGCGAATAAAAATAATTTTTAAAAAAATAACTTCCCTGCTGCACGCCAAAAGATAACTGGCAGCCTTTGAGAGACTACCTCCTGACACTAGGAATGCAAGAGCCATCTTCCTAAAGATCCAGCTACCTTGGGTGTCAGCCAGGCCCTTGCACTGTTGCCTATTCACATTAACGATATCTGTGCATGTAACCGCTACATAGTCCAAACAGACATGGGTGTTATTAATGTTGCTTTCTACTGTTTGTTATGCGTGACTCAATTGTATGTTCCGTGACTTTCACAATGTCCCGGGACTCCAATGATGTATTTGTTTGGTCTGTTACAAAAAGGGCAAATAAACTTTTTTTTAAAAGCTGTAAGAAATATTGATTTGTCTAGTGGGTAGGTACATCAGGGATCTTCATAATAGTGATGGCAATTTGTTGAAGAATTTTAAAGTGGATTGTGTTCTGAAAAATGTACACGGATATATAGATAGCACATGTTTGGGTGCTTTTATTGCAGATAATACAGTAGTATAAACTCCATAGTTCACACGAAACCCAGAAATATGGAAACTATGTCATGATTCCGTTTGATGAATCGGTTGCATCATCACAAAGACAGCCCCCCAAACCACTCTGCAGAGCTTTACCATTATAGGTGATATTCCGAATATGGGGTATAGTGGACCAAATTATGCAGCAAGTTTATATATAATAATTATGATCATGTGACATACTATAAATCAAAGCTGATAAATCCAAAATCATGCAGTCAACGTTGTAGCCATGAAACTGCACAAACCTCCTTAGTGGATGGTCTAGAATAAGTTGCAACCCGTGTGTGATCTAAGTTAAAAAGATCCTCAATCAGGGCATCCCTATTGTCATCAAAGGCCATGTTTAAAATCAGTTATTGATCCTATATCTAGTCCACTGTTTTCTGCAATAATTAATATCTCAGAACAAAATATACAAGTTATTTTTGAAAGTCTACCCAAGTATTACACAAATGAGTGCTAGATCAGCAAAACTGAAACAATCAAAAAACAATTGGTGGATATGCTTTTTCGACCTGCACATCAAGTATATATTAATAGTATGCACTACAGCAAATCAATCTCATTTAATTTTGTATTGGTTGTGCCCTTTGTGCCGAATACTCACCCATCTTGAGTATTATACTACTAGACCTACAGAAGTAGTCCAGATACAATATTATAACAAAGACACCAGAGCACACCAAAATATATTTACTCTACTCCTTGGTGCGTTGTGCACTGTTTACAAAAACATCCAAGTTCATAGGTCGAATTCCATGTATGCTGTCAAAACACACAGTCCACAATAAATGATCTGCAGCTGAAGAACTGTTTCATAATCACTTTTTATTTTTTACAACAACTGCAGTCGACGCGGGTTTCGCCCTCCTGGGCTTCCTTAAGGCTGCAAAATTACATGTAAAAAGATTGAAAGTAACATTCCATTACAATAAAGCTAAAATACAATAAAACACTTTAAAACCAATACCATAATGGATGTTGTGACCTTAGGTGTAAACACCAGTCCCAAAGTCAGAAAAATAAAGAATGGTTAGTTAACCATATAAATACCATCACCCGTGCACTCAAAAAAGAAAAGAGAAAGAGCCACCAATTCCAAAGCCACCATGTGCCCTGTTTTTATTTGTCTGTCAGAGCAACTGATTACCATGTGTTCAAATTTGATCACAGTCACTCTCAAAACGGATGAGTGAATGTGTGTCAATCCCTAACTAAAGGTTCGACTTGCTCACTACATAATGCAGTGACATAGTGCAGCTGTCCCATTCCTAATCGTAAGCATACATGGAATTTGACCTATGAACTTGGATGTTTTTGTAGACAGTGCACAACACATTAAGGAGTAATAATAATAATGATCTTTATTTAGATATGACACAGATATCTTTAAAAGAATTTACAAAATTCACATTAAAAACCAACTGTTTTAAAACACACTGAGTATAAAAGTACAACATACTTATTAAAAGCAAGGCAGTGTTCTTTGAAATACGATTTGATGAATTAACCTGTCAGATTGCAGAGCGTGATAATCATTTCATTTCATCTTCCCTAAAATTTTTATTAGCAAGGCCTCTTTTGCACCAAATTACGATATACTTGCTGAATAAAAATTATTAAACCCAGATTTAAATCTGTATTTTCGGGGTTCAGGGCCATAATAATGGCTTGCCTACATGTCCGAGCGCCCAGCCTATTCCACTCTAATTTGAGTTTGCACCTGCGTCGAGAATTAAAGGCTGGGCAGAGACAAACCACATGTAGCAGAGTTTCGGCTGTCTTGCCACACCCTCTACAGGTTACATTATCCGACGTGCGTCGCCAAGGGGGCAAATCTTGCAAGAAACGCCAGTCACCCATTCTGATTGTCATAAAACTACGTTTTAGATACAGTGAATAGGTGCAAGACAGGTAGGAGGCAGGGGCAAGCCGTCTGTATGAATTTACAAGGGCCCAAGCATGACTACGTTTGGTAAGAAGTGCCTTATCCATTATGAGAGAGCTCATTCTCACACATTTTTTGATGCCAGTCTTAAATACTGCCCGACTAGGGTTAAGGGCCCATAGCTCACTCGCCGACATTTGGTGGATGTGGTCCTTGAAAAGACAACCAAACGTACCTCCTGAGTTTTTCTGGGTGATTTCTAACCAGACCAAGGATTCTAGTGTGCCTAAGTCCGCATTAAGGAGTAGAGTAACTATATTTTGGTGTGCTCTGGTGTCTTTGTTATACTACTATTGTTCCATATTGGCATCTCCCCATGTTCTGGTGGCATTTACAAGCCACCCTTCGATGGCCATATCAGACCATATTCGATGGTTATACATTTATAGACAGGTAAATAGATGGAAATATCATTATGATCTAATTGTCCAGTGTTGTATAGCACCATGCCACCAGAATGTGCTAATTTGCAGAAAGACTGCTTCGGCCATAATAAGAATTACGTGTTGTGTACTTTTTAATTACAGTCATAAAATTTCAGGTATTCAATCTCTTGAATAAGGAGTTTTTAAATTATTTTTCTTTTATACAATAATAATAGTCAATCATGTAAAATAGTTACAAAACACTCAGTATTCCACCTCTTGGTTTCATGTATCACTAGAAACAAATGAAGGTAGCATTGACACACAATGCATGGTTACGTGCTACAGTGTTCAATGCACTCTGTGTTTACTAACTGAAATTTCTTATTGTTTGTCAGGGAACTAAAAGATGTGTCTGTGACTGGCCAAAGCCAAACACAGAGTCAAACAACTATCTTCAGATTAGTATTTAAACTATTATTTACTGTTATTGAAAGGCCTACATGCCAACAGTGAAAAGACTAACCAGCATTTAGTGATTCTAGAACTACATTTGATGCCGTTTACAGAATTATTATGTGGCATACCTGGGATAGTGTGGAAATTAAGTTTGTGGTTATTAATTTAACCAAAGTTATTGTAACAAGAGAATACTGCTGCTGTCAGAGTACTGGTGACACACCAGTGCATCTTATACAGCAAGACTATATGCCATTTTGACCCCATAATAGAGAACATTAAGGTCTCCATACTTGTATTTGCAGATGGTGCAGTTCTAATAGCTAAACTAAGGAATGGGTTACAAAGACTACTAAAGTTCCTTGAACAATTTGTGTCAGTGAAAGTCTATGGATTGATTATTGTATTATAGTCCAACGTAATGGAAGTAGGGTCGACTAAGCAATCAAATTAAAATATTCTCTAGAGTTATGGGGAATTTTTTTAATGATTATTTACTAGTATCCGGCCCTGACCCCGGAAGTGGGCGGCCAGACAACAAGCCGGAAGATAGAAAAAGCCCCGAGGACGACGGAGAGTCGTTCGGAGCAACCGACTCGTGGCAGGAGGCAGCGGAGAGCAACGAACCCCCGACAGAGAGCGGCGCAGCACGGCTAGACCGAAGCAAGGAAGAGGACGAGGACGTCTGGACGGAGGACTGGTGGCGTCCTCAGGAGGAGGCTGGAGAGCGGCCGCAACTCGGACGAGAGTTGCGGCGGGGCACGTGAGTACACGTCACCCTTCTCAGTGCCCCTCTTGTACCTAGAGTTGTAAATATAGAATTGTAAATAGCATAGGAGACACGCGCACTAAGACACTGTATACTTATCCCCTTTTTCACGAGCACTGTATAAATCCCCATCACTGCCCAGCACCTGGCACCTCTATCCCCTCCCCTCTCTTACTTGCCTCTTCCACCTCCCCTTTCCGTCCCGCCCTCACTTCACTCTTTCGTAAACCCTCACTCTCGGGTGTCGGTGGAAGTATTCCGACGGTGTGGCTCGGACTAAAAGCCCTTACGCTTCTCTCCTTTTCCCAAGCCTCCGTGGAGCCCCAGTACCATACCGAGGAGACAACTGCTGAAAAGGGGAAGCAAGACTCGATCCAGATTCCACCTCGCCGAGCCGGATCATCAGCCAAGTCAACCGTCCCTTCCTGCATTCTGACTCTGTACATCTGTTCATTTGTTGAATAAATAGCCCAGACATTGCTCACTATATTCGGCCTCCCTGCCTGTTATTCCGGTCCGCCCTTCCTACACGTCCACAAGTGGTGTCAGAAGTGGGATCACCCGGAGGCATGGAGGCCGCAGTCAAACAACTGGCGGAATGCCAGGAGCAACTGGGGAAGATGATGGAAAGATTCCTCAAAACGGCTGAAGACGATAGGGGACAGCTACATGATGTGTTGAGAGGTCAGGGTACCGCGCAGGACCAAGCCTTCGAGAAACTCACCACTGTTATGGGGCAACAAAGACCCGTCACCTCGCTGCCCTCAGTCGTAGTACAGAAGTATGTACCTGGAGAAGACCCCGATTACTTTTTCACGAACTTTGAGCGCCTAGCTCAGGCGGCTGCCTGGCCCGAAAACCGGTGGGGCCACTACTTAGGTCCCCTATTGACCGGAGAACTGCAGGCCGCCTACCAGCAGGCCAATATCCAGGGACAAACACCATACGCCGACATCAAGACCTGCATCCTGGAACGCTTAGGGATAGACGACGAGACATATAGGGTCCGACTCCGTCAAGCAAGGGAAGGACCCCAAGAAACTCCTAGGGCTCTAGCATTCCGTATTCAAGATTTGGCCAATCGGTGGTTAAAATCGGCTACAGCCACTAAGGAAGACATTCTATCCAAAATATATTTGGAGCAATATCTGGCTTCCCTACATCCTGCCACCCAGAAGTGGGTACGCCAACATGCACGTCTAACGCTCGACAGTGCGGTGGAAATAGCCAGCGCCTATAGCAGAGCCCAGGAATCCCAGCGACCCAAGGAGGAACATCATTCCCGCATACCTCCGGGGAACCATACCCGGGTCACACGACCCCCTCAGGTGGTCAGGAAACCCGAGCCCGCTTCCCTTATGCCTTATCCTGTCTTGCCTCGCCCCCACCCAACCGGACCCCAATGTTTTCATTGTGGTGGGTACGGACATATTGCTCGCGTCTGTCCTCAAAGGGAGGAGCCCATGGACATAGGGATGGCTAGAAACTATGTATGTCTCACCGCTGAAACCACCCCTCCTCTGTTTCGATGCCCAGTGCGGATTGAAGGACACAGAATGACGGCACTGGCCGACACTGGATGCAGACAAAGTGTCCTAAGACCCCAAGAACTACCTCACCCTGTCGGTCCAGTGACAGGTACCGTGGCTATCAAATGTGTCCATGGCGACACCAAGCACTATCCGACCACACAGGTCCATGTCCAAAACCCTACGGACATGGGTAGTCTGTTAACGGTGGGCCTTATACCTACTCTCCCTGAACAAGCGATATTGGGAAGTGATTATAGTGGTCTACCCCATCTCCTTCAAGACACCACCGAATCTCTGAGGAAATGGTGGGCCGAAGCTCCGTTTTCCCGTGAATCCCCTCCTGGGCGTCCAGCGGTCAAACCAACCAAGACCAAAAGACAGAAAAGGAACGAAAGAAAGGACTTTGCTATGGCCTTTCCTGCCCAAGTCGATATCCACCCATGGGAAACCGACAGGGAATTCCGCGCCACGCAACAGGAAGACCCGGTGTTGCAGGAGGCATGGGCGCGTGCTCTGGATGCTGAAGATCCCCTACATGTAGGTCCTTATTTCTTCCGGAAAAACGGACTCCTCTACAGAAAGGGAGGACCCCAACAGCCTCCCCAGCTGGTTATCCCCGGGTTGTTTCGTGATAAAGTACTGTTCCTAGCCCACAGCCATTTGCTGGGAGGTCATTTCAGTGATGAAAAAACCGGTCATACAATCCTAGATAAGTTTTACTGGCCTGGGGTACACGGACAGATCAAACGGTATTGCCGGGAGTGCCCGGTCTGCCAACGGAATAGTCGATACCGGCCCCCCAGGGTTCCTCTCCAGCCGCTCCCCATCATCGATGTCCCTTTCACAAGAGTTGGCATGGACATTATAGGACCATTGCTTCCCTCGAGGTCCGGATGTAGATATGCTCTCGTACTGGTGGACTATGCCACCCGCTTCCCGGAAGCAGTACCCTTACGCCACCCCACCACTCAAAACATAGCCAAAGCCCTCATATCCATTTTTTCGAGGGTGGGTTTTCCCCGCGAGATATTGACTGACCAGGGGACACCCTTTGTATCCTCCCTGATGCGCCAAGTCTGCTCCCAGCTAGGCATCAAACAAATACGAACAGCTGCCTACCACCCCCAGACAGATGGGTTGGTAGAGCGATACAACGCCACCCTTAAGACGACCCTTAAAAAGCTTTTGGGCCTCGAAAGTAAAAGATGGGAGGAGATGCTTCCCCTAGCGCTGTTCGCCATCAGGTGTAAGCCTCAAAGCAGCACAGGTTACTCACCATACGAATTATTGTATGGAAGAGCCCCACGGACACTCTTAGATATGGCTAAGGAAGCTTGGGAAGCCAAACCCGACAGAACCCGACCCTTACCTGAATACGTGGACAATCTAAAAACCTACTTGGAACAGATAAGGGTCATTGTGAGGCAGAACCTGGTAGCCGCTCAAGACACCCAAAAACACCAGTACGATAAGGGAACCAAAGCCCGGAAGTTCAATCCTGGCGATCTAGTACTGTTACTATTGTCTTCTTCCGACCACAAGTTACTAGGGCAATGGCAGGGCCCCTTTCCTGTTCTAAGAGCCGTGACTCCCGTTACCTATGAAATGGAAACAGAACCCACCCGAGGTATCACGCAGATATATCACGTGAACCTCTTGAAGAAGTGGGAGGGACCCCGTCCTGTCCTGTCCAATACAATACCCCCTCCCTTTGAAGGATGCATTGACCCTGACCTCCCCGAACCTAACAAACAGGATCTCAGGCGAGTCCTGTCCTCGGTGCAAACAGTCTTTTCCTCCCTTCCAGGACACTCCACCGTGGTTGAACATGCCATCCACACGGAACCAGGAAAAACCGTGAGACAACGGCCCTATCGCATCCCCGAAGCTCGTAGAGCCATCATCAGAGAGGAGACACATCAAATGATGAAAATGGGCATCATAGAGCCCTCCAATAGCAGCTGGAATTCCCCTATAGTTCTAGTACCCAAGCCAGATGGCTCCACCAGATTTTGTATTGACTTTAGAGAAGTGAACAAAATATCGGCCTTCGACACCTATCCCTTACCACGCGTAGACGAAATGGTGGAACGCATAGGCAAAGCCAAGTACATAAGCACCCTGGATCTCTGCAAGGGTTACTGGCAGATCCCTCTCAAAGAAACAGACAAACGCAAGACCGTCTTTTCCACCCCTGAGGGTTTGTTTCAGTTTAAGGTGATGCCCTTTGGGCTTCACGGTGCCCCGGCTACGTTTCAAAGAGCCATGAACTTGGTACTACAGCCATACCTGGATGACATTGTCATTTATAGCGACGGTTGGGAGCAGCACTTACAACACTTACGATCTATAGTGGCCTCTCTAGGGAACAATGGCTTTACCATCAACCCCTCCAAGACCACCCTAGCTGCCCAGAGTGTGAAATACCTTGGATACCTTTTGGGGGAAGGGCTCATACGGCCTCAGAACAATAAGATCAAAGCCATTCAGGCCATCCCCTTCCCTCAAACCCGGAAGGAACTTCGTGCCTTTCTGGGTTTATTAGGGTACTATAGGAGGTTTATCCCGAATTTCTCCCAAACCGCTGCCCCTTTAACTGACTTGTTGAAAAAAACCACGAGAACTGAAGAACTGCTCAGACATCCCTCAACCCTGGTGGTCCACGCCTTTGAACGACTGAAACAGTCCCTGATCTCGGAGCCGGTGTTAGTCAGCCCGGACTATACCCAAACTTTCATCTTGCAGACCGATGCCTCTGATCAGGGCTTGGGGGCTGTTCTCTCACAGAAGGACTCGACAGGGATCGAACGACCAATATTATACCTCAGCAGGAAGCTTTTTCCCCGAGAAGTAAATTATGCAGTGATAGAGAAAGAGGCCCTAGCCATTAAGTGGGCAGTGGAAAGCCTTAGGTACTACCTGGAGGGGCGTGAATTTATATTATACACCGATCATGCCCCTCTAGAATGGATGGCCCGCAATAGGGGCCACAATGACCGAGTCCTTCGGTGGTTTCTCTCCCTACAGCCCTTTAGGTTTAAAACCTTACACAGGAAAGGACTACAACAGGGCAACGCTGATTATCTGTCCCGGTATCCACCTCCCAGCCCCCCTGCCAGAAAGACAGCTAGGGAAAGGGGATGTGGAACGGAGGCGACAACTACCTCATTACAGCGGTGTCCGGGCGCGGGGTTCCTGTCCCCCGCGCTCGGTCGATTAACGTCCCGGTCACCCAGGACACCCTCTCTTTCTCGTCCCCTGCAGGTACCGGCCCCTGGACATGGTGAACCGGAAACCCTCGCCAGCCATCCCGGAAGCAGAAACGGGACGACCTCGATCAACCCGGAAGCGCCCGGCCCTGACCCCGGAAGTGGGCGACCAGACAACAAGCCGGAAGATAGAAAAAGCCCCGAGGACGACGGAGAGTCGTTCGGAGCAACCGACTCGTGGCAGGAGGCAGCGGAGAGCGACGAACCCCCGACAGAGAGCGGCGCAGCACGGCTAGACCGAAGCAAGGAAGAGGACGAGGACGTCTGGACGGAGGACTGGTGGCGTCCTCAGGAGGAGGCTGGAGAGCGGCCGCAACTCGGACGAGAGTTGCGGCGGGGCACGTGAGTACACGTCACCCTTCTCAGTGCCCCTCTTGTACCTAGAGTTGTAAATATAGAATTGTAAATAGCATAGGAGACACGCGCACTAAGACACTGTATACTTATCCCCTTTTTCACGAGCACTGTATAAATCCCCATCACTGCCCAGCACCTGGCACCTCTATCCCCTCCCCTCTCTTACTTGCCTCTTCCATCTCCCCTTTCCGTCCCGCCCTCACTTCACTCTTTCGTAAACCCTCACTCTCGGGTGTCGGTGGAAGTATTCCGACGGTGTGGCTCGGACTAAAAGCCCTTACGCTTCTCTCCTTTTCCCAAGCCTCCGTGGAGCCCCAGTACCATACCGAGGAGACAACTGCTGAAAAGGGGAAGCAAGACTCGATCCAGATTCCACCTCGCCGAGCCGGATCATCAGCCAAGTCAACCGTCCCTTCCTGCATTCTGACTCTGTACATCTGTTCATCTGTTGAATAAATAGCCCAGACATTGCTCACTATATTCGGCCTCCCTGCCTGTTATTCCGGTCCGCCCTTCCCACACGTCCACATATCCCTTGATTCTTTCTTTTGGTCTACCCAACACAAAAAGGTAACACATGCATTGAAGCAATGTAATGGGACTAATCATGAGTTTGCACATAAGATGGCTAACACTTGAATTAAAGATTTTTTGGTGACAGAATTGTTTTAATCATAATAGTTCCTGATGTCTTTTAGTCTGGAAGAAATTTTGCTGTAGATCAAGAAATTTAGATCCGCGATGTTATGGATCTGAAGAGCCTAAAAGTATTGATTCTCAATGAGAATGGTATTAGGTAATAAAGAATAGCATTTGTCTTTATACTAGCTTGTCTTTAATTGTTCTTTATTTACATTTTAACACTGTAGAAGAGCAACTATAATGAGGTCACAGGAGAATGTTACAGACACTTCAGTCTCAGTAACACACACAGTAATAAAAGCCTCAGCCTAACACCAAAGAAAAGATAAGGCATCTCTGAGCATCCTCTATAGGAGGTAAAATACAAGCAACGAGTCTACCTCCTGTGTACGGGAGGGAAAAAAGTTAAACGTGCATACCACCTCACTCAACTGCTTGTGTTTATGCAACAGTAATGACCAATAAAGTACATAATCAAAAACAAATAACAACAAAACCAGGCAGCCGGGGGCTAGCATGGCAAATCATGAGAGCTAATAATAATGTTTTTTATACTAACTTATAAGGTAAATGGATGTATGTTAGCTAATTTTATAAAGAAAACCTTTAAAATAAGTTCTATAAAGATAGATTTGTATTGCATAATACCTTTTGCGAAAACATAATTAAGCGTGTGAGATATTACTAGGAGGCTTACATTTGTGCCTCTGCACATTTTGGTCTTACAGCGCAAGATGACGTCATTGTACATTGCACTAATTGGGACGGCATTTCAATTGAGTATGATGAATGCATTGCATACTACATTAGTTTAGATTGTTTTGCCGCTATAACAGGGTAGGTCTCATAGGTTAGTAACTTTGTATTGTTTCATGGTTCAAAGCCGACAAACATGTAATGAATTAGAAAGTTTTATCAACTAAAGTGGTTTAACCAATGCACATGCCTCAGAAAAGCAGCATACCTATCTGTTTCACTTATGGAAACGAACATGTCTGCCCTAATAATTTTACCGCAATTATTGTTAGAGGAACAGCAGCATCAAGTAATCAGCTTTAAATCAGGAAACAAAAATTGATTTTTAATATTGGCAGTTTGTATTCAAATGCTCAATTATTAGTGAAACCTTCACATACCTCTAACGTCAGAATATTGATCACAAATTAAAAAGGTTTGCTTTAGAGTCGAAATGCAACACATACCTTATCAACAAGAGAACAAGAACGGCGAAGAAGAAGTTGATAATTCTGTGACCAGAAACAATGCATAGACTAGAGACCATGTCAGCAAAATACCCAATACCATTCTGAAACCTCACGTTTCTATATATTGGATACTGGGCTATTTAAACTCTGACATACAGAAATAAATAATGTATTATTTACATACAACACATTTCTCCAAAAGCAACGATACCCTGGTTGACAGTTCCAATTCCATAGTAATTAGCAAGCATCTTCGTTCTCCGGTATTACACCACACGATACGGAGAAAGACGAACTACAAAAAATGTATTAATATAGCCTTATAACCCGCCGTAGCGGGCTATACCAGCTATTAAAGGCCCGCTGCAGCGTTAAAGGCCCGAGCCGAAGGCGAGGGACTTTAACAAAAGCAGGGGGACTTTAATAGCGGTATAGCCCTGCTACGAAGGGCTATAAGGCTAATAGAACATTCTGCGACTAGAGGGCAGAATGTTCTAATAAATTAAACAAAGGCTTCTCGAAGCTCGAGGGGATTTAAATCCCCTCGAGCTTCGAGAGGCTTTTGTAAAACATTGGAATGTTGCTCTGCGGGCCTTTACCGGCCCGTAGAAGCATGGAGCACTCCATTGTCTACAATGGAGTGCTCCACATTCCAATGTTCTAATATAGCCTTATAGCCCGCCGTAGTGGGCTATACCGGCTATTAAAGGCCCGCTGCAACGTTAAAGGCCCGAGCCGAAGGCGAGGGACTTTAACAAAAGCAGGGGGACTTTAATAGCGGTATAGCCCTGCTACGAAGGGCTATAAGGCTATTAGAACATACTGCCACTAGAGGGCAGAATGTTCTAACAAATTAAACAAAGGCTTCTCGAAGCTCGAGGGGATTTAAATCCCCTCGAGCTTCGAGAGGCTTTTGTAAAACATTGGAATGTTGCTCTGCGGGCCTTTACCGGCCCGTAGAAGCATGGAGCACTCCATTGTCTACAATGGAGCTCCCAACATTCCAATGTTCTAATAGCAGATACAGAACATATGTGAAAGATAAACTTACAGCAAGCCAAGGCTGGGTGTCAAAGAAAAGAAGGGTATTAAAAAGTGTAAAATTGTATTTTTAGTTGGAGGTACATGCCATTTAGATTTCTGCCCCCACAGAGATAAAAGATGAGACAATTCATGAGAAAATATTAGCAAAGTAGGTGCTCGTGATTTCTTAAGTGCGGGAACAATGGACCTCATTTTACTGGAAGGAAAGTTCAGGCCGTTAAATTGCATTGGGAAAGGGATGCATTGCAGCCAGGGTCCATTCAACTGCACCTCGACGTACACTAAGGCATGGGGGGGCTTCCCTGACAGGCAACATTCACCCCTACCATGCCACACCTGTTTCACACCCTCCTTCACTCAGGAATCCTTGCAGATATTTACCACCTGCTCATAAGGTTTTTATAAAACTCTGACATGTTGACAGCATCTACTTGAAAGAGCAGAATGGCCATTATTGCTTGTGCCCTGGGTGAGGGAGATTAGATTAACAGACTTGGTCAACGTAATAAAAAGCACTTAAATGAGTGGTAATTTCAAGCTCTTCCTTTCTGTGGATCCTGGCTGTCAGTCCGGATGATAAGCAAGTGGGCTAACAATAAATGATAGGAGAGAAGATAAAAGCACACATTGAAGACGCGCTTGATCATTTCAGAAGCTGCTGTGGACTATCTGGAATGCCTGCTCCACTCGCTGCATCAGACAACACACAATTATTTAGCAGCCGTATTATGACACAAAAAGATCCCAATACAGTAGCTGCCATCACCATTGCAGATGGTGATGATGCAGAGGTCTAGCCCGGGACCAGGGTTCAATTCCCCGCCTCGGCGGGTCTTGGGCTCAAAAATTCCATCCACCGACATGATAATTCTCGCCTCGGTGCCTATTCCAATCATGGAGTCCCACTCTGCAACTCTGGGCAATAGATTGCTTAATCTCCACAACGGCCCCCACAACGCTAAGGATGCCTGGCCTCCACCTTGGGGGTGCCCAGGAGTGGACGCCTCACAGGATAAGCCAGGATGGGTTCCACAGCGGTATTCGTACAAGCGCCTTGAGACCCTTGCGGGTGAGTAGTGCGCTATACAAGTATCAATTTACAATTTACATTTACCATTAGCAGCCTCTCCAACCGGCAAGTCTGCTGTTTTTGCTGTCCATACATTGCTGAATTAATCACTGATCACATTGTTAGGATGGTGAAATGAGGACAACTACATGAATGGGTTAATAGCACGTATACCTTTGACATTCACATGGGTCCACTATTACAGTTGCTCAGGCTTGTGTAATTATGTTAAACTAATACAATGTTATACATTTATTTTCCCTTATTTATAACCACTTACATTTATTAATGACACTTGTTTCGTTGCTTTCTAGTGGAAAAAGTGCAGTTTATTAGGAATTACGGCCTCCAAAGTTGTTGGTAGGATGGTGCCTTTTTCGAGTTAATTCACATGACAGTTACTAACATGCGGTATTTCAACAGATCAGTGCTCGCCTCGCCCACTTTTCCATCATACGTTCAGAGGAACTTGGCAAAAGCTTCACCTCCACGAGGAAGTGGAGCTGGTCAGCTTTTCTGTGCCTGGCCCAGATGCAAATTGGTTGCTTACTTGCTTGGGTATTTTCAAAGCATATTGTGTTGGTAATTGACCATTCTCATCAAGCTCATGGCCACACTGCTAGACTGGTGAATAATCTTTAGTTGCAATAGCCTTAATTAGAATATGAAGACAGATGTCAGAGGTTTGAAACTTGTTCCTTTTGAGTTCCGACCTTAAAGCTGATGTTGTAATATGGCAGAACAGCGATCTACGGGAGATGGAGAGCTATATGGGGTGCACTGGAAATCTCCAAACCTGGGGCTTCAGGTGGGATGGGGATGTGATGTGATTCCATCCTCAGATTCGCAGGAGGAATATGAACTGACAGCGAGCCAATTCCTGCTATATCATGAGGTGAGATAAATTACGACAATACAGGCAGACAAATCCCCTCTAGGCTTTAGGAATACAGAGTACTAAGGGCTCCTCAGACTCGACATGCAATATCCTAAATCTACTCCATGCTCCTGCAAAATAGCATGCCGGCACCCGGGAGAAGTAGCAATCAGAGCGGGTTTCCGGTTGATCAATCGATCACTGCATTTGTAAAGCGCGCTACATACCTGAGAGGGTCTCAAGGCGCTGGGGAGGGGGGGGTGCTACTGGTCAAAGAGCCAGGTCTTGAGGAGTCTTCTGAAGGCCAGCAGGTCCTGGGTCTGTCGTAGGATGGTGGGGAGAGTGTTCCAGGTCTTGGCGGTGAGGTAGGAGAAGGATCTGCCGCCGGCGGTGGTTTTTCGGATGCGAGGGACTGTGGCGAGGGCGAGGTTGGCTGAGCGGAGGCTTCGGGTGGGGGTGTGGAAGCTGAGTCGGTTGTTGAGGTAGGTGGGTCTGGTGTTGTGCAGTGCTTTGTGTGTGTGGATCTGGAGCTTGAAGGTGATCCTTTTGTTGACGGGGAGCCAGTGCAGGCCTCTCAGGTGGAGTGTGATGTGGCTGCGGTGGGGGACGTCGAGGATGAGTCGGGCCGAGGCGTTCTGGATGCGTTGGAGTCGTCTCAGGAGCTTGTTTGTAGTTCCTGAGTAGAGGGCGTTCCCGTAGTCGAGACTGTTGGTGATGAGGACCTGGGTAACGGTTTTTCTCATGTCGAGGGGTATCTATTTGAAGATCCTGCGGAGCATACGGAGGGAGTTGAAGCAGGACGCGGAGACGGCGTTGACTTGCCTGGTCATGGAGAGAGTGGAGTCGAGGATGACCCCCAGGTTGCGTGCGTGGTCCGTGGGTTCCGGGGCTGTGCCTAGTGACGTGGGCCACCAAGAGTCATCCCAGGCTGATGGGTTGGGTCCGAGAATGAGGACCTCTGTCTTGTCTGAGTTCAGCTTCAGTCTGCTGTCCTTCATCCAGTCGGCTACGGCCTTCATTCCTCTGTGGAGGTTAGCTTTGGCGGTGTGGGGATCTTCGGCGAGGGATATGATCAGCTGGGTGTCGTCGGCGTAGGAGATGATGTTGAGGTTGTGTTGTCGTGCGACGTGGGCGAGGGGGGCCATGTAGATATTGAACAGCGTCAGGCTGAGGGAGGATCCCTGTGGGACGCCGCAGATGATCTCGGTGGTTTTGGAGCGGAAGGGTGGGAGGCGGACGCTCTGGATTCTGCCGGAGAGGAAGGATGTGGTCCAGGCCAGGGCCTTCTCTTGGATACCGGCGTCATGGAGGCGTGCTGATAGGGTGCGGTGGCAGACCGTGTCAAAGGCTGCTGATAGGTCCAGGAGGATGAGGGCGGCTGTTTCTCCTTTGTCCATCAGGCTCCGGATGTCGTCAGTGGCGGCGATGAGGGCGGTCTCGGTGCTGTGGTTGCTGCGAAAACCGGATTGGGAAGGGTCCAGGATGTTGCTAACTTCGAGGTAGCGGGTCAGCTGTTTGTTGACAATCTTCTCGGTCACTTTTGCCGGGAAAGGGAGCAGGGAGATGAGCCGGAAGTTCTTGAGGTCCTTGGGGTCCGCCTTGGGCTTCTTCAGAAGGGCGTTGATCTCGGCGTACTTCCAGCTTTCTGGGAAGGTTGCTGTCTCGAAGGAACAGTTGATTGTTTTCCGGAGGTGGGGCGCGATGGTTGCGCTGGCTTTGTTGAAGACGTGGTGAGGGCAGGGGTCCGATGGGGATCCGGAGTGGATGAAGTTCATGGTTTTGATGGTGTCTTCGTCGCTGACGCTGGACCAGACGGTCAGGCGACTGGTGCGAGTGGTAGTCGCAGGGGTGGTGGACTCGGTGGTGGGTGCGGGGGGGGCGGAGTTGAAGCTGTCGTGGATGTCGGTGATCTTGCGGTGGAAGAAGGTGGCCAGGGAGTCGCACAGGTCTTGAGATGGCGGGATGTCGTTGGTGTTGGAGCTGGGGTTGGAGAGTTTTTTCACGATGCTGAAGAGCTCTTTGGTGTTGTGTGCGTTGTTGTCTAGGCGGTCCTTGAAGGCGGTCTTCTTGGCGGTCCTGATGAGTTGGTGGTGTCTGCGGGTGGCGCTCTTGAGGGCTGTGTGGTTGTCTGGTGTTCGGTCGTGGAGCCATTTCTTCTCCAGCTTCCGACAGGTGTGCTTGGAGATCCGGAGGTCCTCGGTGAACCAGGCACCATGTTGCATACGAAGTGGGAATGCCCGAGAGCCTAAGAGTACTTGAGTAAAGTGGGCCATAGACTCTCTGCTGTACTAGATTGTAAATTGACTATCACCCCACAACTGGTATACCCAGGTATTCAGGAAGAACAATCCCTTGACAGCTACTCCCTTCTTTTCTGCAATGTAGCCTTGATAGTGGCACAAAGGGATTTAATTAGATACTGAGGGAAAGCAAGGCTGCTGTCTATGTAGGAATGGGAGGACAACATGGATTTTTGAAGGAGGGCTGAAAGGCTAGTATACCAAACGTGTGGATGCCCTCGGAAGTTTGAAAAGATCTGGGGCCCATGAGAAGTGGCAGGAATGATGGCACACACTGATGGTTGATGGAGGAGGGGGCTTAGGCCTGGGGGAGAATCGACAGGCCCATGAGGAATGGACTGGGAACTATTTGTCTGTATTAAGTTTATTTCTGCAACAACGCACCCTCAGCCCAGACTTGTTGAATTTGGATTGAAAAGAACGTGATCATAGCCCGACAACATGCCTCTTGAAGTTATTTGTATGGGTAAGACATGTCTATGCATGAAAATCAATAAAAAATATTTACCAAAAAAAGATTGCAATATGGAGTTACAAACTGAAAAAAATAATTGTCTGCCCACTTCCATTAACTGACAAATGTGGTGAGAAGATATATGTTTTTGATCCTCATGCTGTACTTAAACAGTGTACAAAAACTTGACCCAATGGGTGTACAATCAACAATATGAGCATAAAAGAAGCACTTACCTGGACATTTGTATAATTTCTTTGCCTGAGCAATGTCTCCTGCACTAAGGCGTATCCGTTGACCAATAGTTGGCCTGACACTGCTGTCTATTCCACGAGGAAGAATGGTATCCAGAAAAACACCTCTATGGAATGACAAAAAATGGAGTAAGCAGTGAAGAATGCAATAGATGAAAATAACAGTTTCAACAGACATTCTTAGTTTTTGCTTTAAGTAACAATGCAAGAGGTAGTGATTAATTGGCATTCTCAATGAAATAAAAATTCAGCAACAGGATATATCAAGTAGTTGTAAACCTTTCTTATTAGCCATATGTGAGAAATTGGGTTGTTGGTTAACTGGGGTTAACTGGGGTGTTAACCCGTGCCACGTAACAGCCACAATCCCCGCCAGGGTGAACCACAAAAGTGACTAAATTAAGCTGTGTGAACCCTCTGTTAACTTGGCACAAAAGCGGTCAGGTTTAACTGGGGGACAATGTGTATAGTATTTTTGCACCACACAAACAGTAATAAAGAGAAAACACAACACAAGAAAAATCCCACACCAATTTAGAAAGAGCAAATACACTTTAATAAATATTTGACACTAAAACAACAAAAATCCAATCAGTACCACCAAAGTTATGATTTTGTTTAAGTCAATAATCATCAAATCATTAAATAAAGTCATTAAATAGCACCTAAAAAACCAAAGCCCCAACCGGGGACGTCTACTTGCACAAGACCGGGTCATTAAAAAAATTATTGCTGACCGCAATGGAGCGCGAGTTGAATAAAAAGTGGATTGGGCCAGGTCGGCGCTTACCTTCAAACTTAGAAGAAATTTGAAAAAAAGAAATCTCTGAGCAGATAGAAGTTTAGCAGGGCAAGGCTGCAAGCGGTGTCCGAGGAGGAGGCGTTGTTGTCGGGGAACAGCTGGAAGAAGTTGCAGGGAAGATTTCTTTTTTCGCACTTAAGTCTCTTTTTGGAAGTTCAAAATCTCCAGAGAGACAACAGTGGAGGATGTAATCAAGAAGGGTTCCCTAGGGGTGGTGTGGCTTGCAGTCAATGAAAATGGATGCAGCTTAGAAGAGCTCCAGAACCCCCGGAGCCTGCAACTGAAATCTGTACACTAATCCGTGCCTTCAGCCAGGCAATAACGGCTGGCCCGGACATCGGAACCCCTGTGGCACCCGTGAAGTGAGCCGAGAGACTGCCACCTGCACGCAAACTGTCTGATTGCAGAGCGCTCGCAGCGGGGCCTGAGATCGCATGACAAGCCGGGGACTCTAGTACAAGCCTGCCCAGCGCAAGACCCCAAAGGAGGACGACAGCGACGCAGCCCAAGTGCGGCTGGGGCCATGTTGAGCGACGCCTCCCCCACCTCACAGCTCCGGGCCGCTCTACAGCCTGCCACTAAGGTACAATGCCACAATAGCGCCAGAAATCACCAATGGATGGCCCTAAACCTTGCGCGCTAAAGATTGAGATACCGCTGGGGGCGGAGACGGTTGCCCGCTCTACGCCCGGGCTGGCGCCAACTCGGGCCTGCGGCGAGAGTGCGGGCGCCCATCTACCAACGCGTGGCCTGCAAGTAGCAAAATTGCCTGGCCTCCACTCCCCTGCATCATAAAATAAAAGAGAAGACAGGAGGGTGCCTCTGAACCCATGAGAAACCCCAGTGCCCCCGCTCCCAGTGCCCTGCGAACCCGCTGGCAGCAACCATCACACTACCGGCGGCAAGGTCAATGCAACAGCATCAGTGACTGCCCAAGGCACCATAATCCACGAGCGCCGCCACATTTGTCCCCCCCAACTTGGCAGCGGAGGCATAATCCGCTTGGTGAGAAACCCGACAGGCCGTGCGCCAGCCAGAGAGGCGCAAGCAGACGGCGGTGAGTACCACCGGCTGTTATCTAGTGACCGACGCCCAGTGCACCCGGTCAGGGCACCATGGGGGGCCGGGGCCAAAGAGGGTCCCAACAGACCAGATTGGATAAATATGCATATTCCAAGGATGAGTCCACTGACCCAAAAGGGGCTGCTGCAGATGATGCATGCAGCTAACAAAGGTCCCACGCCAACAAATGATATTACTTTGCAAGACATTATGGTTACGCTCAATGAGGTCCACGCATCGCTGGAATCCCGCATAGATACAGTCACCACGGAACTGTCCCTCATACGTGCAGACTTTAGAAACCTCAGCTCACAAGTGACAGAAGTGGAAAAGATGATGACGGTATAGCACGGACACACGCGCACTTAAGAACCAAAGGAAGCAGCTTGAGTCAGATAACAAGCAAATGGCTGCAAAACTAGACAATTTTGAAGGTCGCTCCCGTCGTAACAACGTCTGAATCATAGGTGTGCCGGAAGGAACAGGAGGCCCTGCGATGGACCTATTTGTCGAGGACCTGATCAAGAATCACTTGCAGCCAAAAGGACTCTCCAACTACTCCTCAGTGGAGCGGGCTCACTGCGTTCCTGGAGGCAGGTCACGACCAGGTGCCCCCCCTAGACCTATTCTCGTGCGGATATTTAACTTCTGTGACCGGGACCTCATCCTGCAGATGGCGAGGGCGGCGCCCCCCGTGGTACCAGCACACAGCAATCTCCTTTTTTCCGGACTACACTGCGTACGTCGCCAAGCAGCGGCAACATTTTATGGCCGTAAAGCAGGCGCTCCGGAGCCGAGACCTTACGTACTCCATGATGTTCCCTGCTAAATATAGAGTGGAGGCAGACGGGAAAACGTGGTTCAACACACCTGACGAGGCACAGGGATGGCTAGAGGACTGGCGACAAGTTCCCTCCCACAATGGCTCCGGCCGCAGCAAAAATAACGACAGCCATATGCCGCCAGGGACACAATCTCAAGACTGAACGGGAAGGGCGACAGTGGTGGATGATCAGGCCACAGTACAGCTGACCGAACCCCGAACTTCAGACACTCCCAGAGGACGGTTTGGTCCCAAGTCCCAAGTCGCGCACGACAGTCAGGTTCAGACTCAACGATGAAACCCAGGAGGCGACGAACCGGACAAGTGCATAAAATAAACACTAATGCAATGGAGAACAAGCCCATTTGAAACCGACCGCTGCTGGGCCATGATATGTAAAGAAGTGGTGAAACAATGACACTCTCCACCCAACTACGAACTCGCCATACTAGGCATTTTGGGACGCTAACCCCGTGATGCAGCCAAGAAAAACGGGGACAACCTGTGAACGCTCCTCTCCCCCTACAGATGTATTGGGTAAAGGGATTTAGGCCCTCTGCAAAGTTAGGGTGGCAGGAAGTTTCTATACCGTCTTGCAGGGAAGCAGGGAGGGGGGAAGGACCCAGGGTTAATAAGGGAAGTTTTGGTTTGGTTCACTTGGTTGCATTGTTCTGGTTCACGGCACACTGTATGCTTATGTCAGCAATTCCACCGGACCTACACCGTTACTTAGTCCGTACAGCATATACCACCACTAATCAACATGATCGCTACTCCTGACACGCCTCAACAAGACCAAATGCGCATGCAAACCCTGCCCATGATCTCCTGGAACATTAATGGTCTCCTGGACAAGTTGAAATGCGAATTAATCCTCATATACTTAAAGCGCAAGGCACCAGCCATCACAATGATACAAGAGACCCACCAGACAAGGACGACATGTAAAGCACTTGACAGATGGGGCTTTAAACTAGCGGTCCACTCAGAGTTCACAACTGGCTCTCGCGGGGTGGGGATTCCTTTTAAAAAACAATACACAATAATCAAAAGGACATATACTAATGACCAGGGCCGGTTCGCGGCACTGAAATGTCAATGGGAGGGCCATCTACTCAATGTAGTCTCAGTTTATCTCCCCCCAGCGCTTCACTCAGTGACATACCCAGCGCTAGGAGCGTTTTTACTGCAGCTCCCAAAGGGCAATTTAATCATAGGCGGAGACCTCAACGCTACGCTAGACGACACCATGGACCGCACACCCCCCACGACACCAACATAGGACACACTCTGCACTTACAGACTTCATGGAGACAATGGGCCTCGCGGATATTTGGAGGCACCTTTACCCGCAGGCGCCAATACACATACCACTCGGGCGCCCACAACAGCTTGTGGCGAATAGACCACATTTTGGTGCCGGCGGGTTAAACAACTCACTTCCTGGAGATCTCCCACTTGCCAAGAGGTATCTCCGACCATTCCCCACTCAGTGCTACATACACATGGCAAACCACAACTCGACATAGGACATACCCGATCTACCCCGGATATTTGAAAAACCCAGAGATAGAGAAGGGATTATTAGATGCTACCACGCACTACTTTAACGAAAATGAGACTTCGGTCCCCTCACCGCTTACACTGTGGGAGGCATACAAAACTGTGTTCCGTGGGCAGGCAATTTCACTAATAATACAAGAGAGATAAAACCCAGTGAGTGGAAGCGCTTGAGCTAGAAATAGACTATCTAGAAAAGACTCATGGGCCAGATCCTTCTGACGCTGTCACACATAGACTGCTCCTTACAAATCAAGAATATAAAGACTATTTATGGGAAGAAACTAGGTCATGGATATCGACAACGCAGCATACAATATATAAAATGGGTGACAAAGCAGGCAAACTGGTGGCCTGGCTTGACAAATGCGAGAAAGCGGATAGATGGGGTGCAGAACTTCGCCTGCCTACGGGAGACACCACGCAGAACCCACAAGAGGTAGTAGATCTCTTAGCACGCCATTACGAACAAGTCTATGCTTCAGCACATACACACACACAGGAGGAGTTGGAAGACTTCCTCCGTGACATCCGCCTCCCTAAACTTACGGAGGAGGAGTCTCAGCTTCTGGAAGCAAACCTTTCAACAGACGAACTAGCCTTAGCAATCAACAAAATTCCATCTGGGAAGGCCCTAGGCCCCAACGGAATGCCCATAGAATGGTTTAAACGTAACACTACGACGCTAGTGCCCCACCTTTTAACAATGTTCGAAGCTAGTCTAGAAGTGGGAGAACTGCCGTGAGACGAGCGAATGGCGACCATAGTGGCCATTCGCAAACCCGGGAAACCACAGATGGAATGCACCTCCTACAGGCTTATATCCCTGAAAAACGCAGAAGCTAAAATCTTGGCCAACCGCCTCACACCATATCTAGCCAAGTTAATACACCCAGACTAATCAGGCTTCATGCCGGGGAGAAATACGACCCTAAACCTAAGACGTCTCCACGGAGTTCTGGGGAGCAGGCATACGATACAGGAAGACGCCATTGTGCTCTCACTGGATGCACAAATGGCGTTCGATACGGTTGAATGGCCCTTCTTGTTTGCTGTCCTCAAGTAGCTAGGATTTGGCCCAACGTTCTGCTCCTAGATACAACTCCTCTACACTAATCCTCTGGCACACGTTGTGGCAAATGGGTGCATCTCCAGAGAATTCCCACTGCATCGAGGCACCAGACAAGGCTGCCCACTGTCGCCACTGCTCTTCGCCCTAATACTGGAACCCCTGGCAGCATGGGTGCGGCAAGACCCGCTCATTCATGGGCTCTGCTGGACTGCTGACTACGAGGATCGTATATCGCTGTACACAGACAATATTCTTTTGTACCTGGCCTCTCCTAGAAGATCCTTGTCGTGCCTCATATATATTTGTGAATCCTATGGGAGATTCTCAGGAAACACAATAAATTGGACGAAATCCGTACTCTATGTTCTGCATGGCCCCCCACCGCGACTGCCGACTGGCTGTAACGTTACAATAGTGACGGATCACTTTAAGTACTTAGGGATACATATCACGCACAGCCCTGAGATATTTGTGGCCCTCAACCTACACCCCCCCCTACAACGGCTGCAACGAGACACTAAGCACTGGCAATCGCTACCATTAACACGCTTAGGTAGGGCGACGCTCTTCAAAATGATGGCGCTACCACGTTTCCTCTACACCCTCCAAAATACCCCTTTGCAGATCCCCCAGTCCTACTTCCGAGCTATAGAAGCAGATGTCACTAAGCTCCTCTGGGATAACAAACCAGCTCGCATAGCGATGGTTAAACTGTGTCGAACATGGTACGATAGCGGAATAGCGCTTCCAAATATCCAGACCTACTATTGGGCATCCCAACTAATGGTAATTAACAACTGGTGGCATGTCCCTCACATGGACCCGGCTTATGGGCTGGATAGGGTGGGAATGGGAGACGAAGGCCCTTATCATGCACTGTACAACAAACCGCAGGTCCGACGAACCACACACTCCAGATATGGCAGACAGTACATAAAAAACTGGGATGGCACAACAGAATCACAAAGGCATCGCCGCTTTGGGCCACGGACAGACTGGGTAGACTGGGCAAGAGCAAGGGGTTCCAACAATGGGATGCTATTGGCATCTCCAAGGTCGGGGACCTCTGGGTATGGGGGAAAATGCTTACCTTTGACCAACTCCAATACAAATATGGGATGGCACCAACGGAGCAATTCCGATATTATCAAATAAAGCACGCCTTAGAGGCAGCAATCCCTCCAGCCACAGATCTACCTGAGGCCTCGCCATTAGAGGACAGATTACTTACGGAGCACATGGATAAAAAGGCAATTTCTATGACATACCAGAAAATCATTAACAATGCACCTGACCCCATGCAAAAGCTCCGTGATAATTGGGTCGTGGAACTGGGAGACCTGGATGATTCAGACTGACAGGACGCATTAGCCTCACCTAGGGAGGTGGCAATCCCATCTAGACTTCGTCTGATACAACTTAAGATCCTACATGGAGTGTACTATACACGACCGACACTTCACAAAACAGGGAGAACGGACAATCCACTTTGTTTGAGGGGATGTGGGGCACTCAGCACCTTTTTTCACACCATCTGGGAATGCTCTGTGATAGCAATGTATTTGGAAATTAGTAATGAAAAAAAAACACACGATTCAGTGGCAGTCCAGTTCTGCCTGAGCCCAAACGCTGCCTCCTAAAGATATGGGAACCCACAGACCTGAACAAACATGGGCCACCTTAGGAATGATGTTGGCAAAAAAGAATATCGCTAGACATTGGGGAGCAACGGCCGCCCCCACACTCGCAGAATGGTGTATAGACATGGATATAGCTATGGTGGCGGAAAAGACTGTGTATGTAAGCAGGGGATGCCCGAAAAAGTGGATACAACTATGGAAAGGGTGGAACACATACAGGGGGGAGATCTGCACCTTACCGCTTATACCACAAGACCTAGTAGTATGCATGCGATGTAATATATATGTATATACGACGGTGCACAGATACTGAAGAAAATTATATACCGCACACACCAAATGTAATATGAAAGGCCTGAATATATGTGTACTTTGTTCATGTGCCATTTTACTTTGCAAAAATAAAAATATATTTATTTTTTAAAAAAACAAGGGTTCCTGGAGGACCGCTGAACAGGAATTGCTGCTGCACAGAAGAACATAGTGGGAGCTGCCGCTGACTGGTGATGCACCTTTGGTGGATAGACAAGCAGGATGATCACATTCTTCCCTCGGTTCTCAGAGCAGTTTTTAGCCAACATTTTGGGATTTTGGCTCCCTGGGCACCTTTAACACCCCAACCAAGGGTCCAGTACTACACGGCACCCACTTGGGGGTTCAGGACTCACTAAGGCTGGGTCCAGGTGCAGGTTCAAGATGGTTGGAGCCTTTACTCTCCCTGAGATTCTGAACAGCCAACTAGCCCTAGGAGTCGCACAGTAGTCCTTGGTTCAAGTAATTAAACAGGGCTCAAGCAATGGGGCAGGCCTCTGAGGGTTCAAGACATGCTCCAGGCAACAAAGCAGTCCTTCCAGATGCAGCAAATCAGTAATTCAAGGTGTAACAAAGCAGCCTTGTAAAGTACACAGCAGGCCACAGCAGCACATAGTCCTCGGAGAGCCCTTCTGCATGTTCAAAAAGTGAACTAGAGAGCGAGTATAAGGTTTCTATTTTTTACCTGGTGCCTTCTTTGAAATGGGAGAAGTTTCTAGAGAATTCTCCTTGGAGTGTGTGAAGTTTCCTGCATCTCCTCTCTGGCTCCTATCTGTCTGCATGAAGAATGCAGGGGTGACTAGTCCTTTGTGTGATGGCAGAGCACAGTCTATCCAGTTGCAAGTGGGGCTGCGCCCATCTCTGCCCCCCATTCTACCAGTTGATGACCCATCCAGGCACTCCTTATCCCTTTATTTTATGGCGGTCTGGGAGGAATAAACAAATTCCAACTACATAGAGAATTGTGATCCAGGAACAGGCATTAAATAGTTGGGGGAAAGAAAATGCTAACTTTCTAAAAGTAAAAATGGAGAGTGGGCCTGCACACCTAATGCATGCTAATTTATTCAGAATGTAAGGATCATTCATCCAATTTTAAGACTCTTTATGGCGTGCCTTCACGTTAAGGGATGTAGCCCTACGTCCCTGACAAATATGATAGTGTGAGAAACAAGGCTGTGGAAAACCATAACCTACGTGAAGCACAGCTGAAGACAAAAATGTCTCTGCAAATATAAACACACTTAAGTGGTATGAATCAATAAATTGTTTATGTGTTAATGATCTCAATAAAATCAAATTACCTATGCAACTTCACTTAAAATAAATATTGCTCTCCTGAGTTCAAACAGTATTAATGTTGATCAAAAACATTGTACATTGATATAATGTAAGCAGAAATCAGTATGTTGCCTAATTACAAAATTACAAAATCAAGGTCCAGAAAATCAATCCCAATGCATTTCGGGTTAATGCTAAACCCTTCATCAGGGGATATATGATAAACAATAATCGATAGTATTCTGTAGCTGTGTCTTGATGTCCAGAGCTACAACAAAAAGCCGAATGAATATATAATGAGAAGCTGATTTGACAAGATAGTAAAATACTAATAGGATTTGCACTTGGGGAAGTTAATGGGTTAAAGAAACAGGAAGGAAATAAGTGAGTAAGAGCCCATTCACCGAGCATAAACAAACGCTTTAACCTTTGTGAATCCTTGTGCCCTGTGCAACAATGCATTACAAGGTGTGTACAAAAATAGAATGTGTCTCCTTGAATCATGTCCTTGAGTGAACAATTGCATCAGTAGCATACCCGACTTGATCTTGCTACGATATCAATCAATCAATCAATCAATCAATCAATCACAATATTTGTAAAGCGCACTACATACCCGGTAGGGTTTCAAGGCGCTGGGAGGGTGCGGGGGGGGGGGGTGCTGTTACTGGTCGAAGAGCCAGGTCTTAAGATGTCTCCTGAAAGTCTGCAGGTCTTCAGTTTGTCGCAGGTCGAGGGGGAGGGTGTTCCAGGTCTTGGCGGCACGATGGGAGAAGGACCTGCCTCCGGAAGTGGTTCTCCAGATGCGTGGGACCGTGCCCAGGGCATGGTCGGCGGAGCGGAGATTCCTGTTGGGTACGTAGAAGGAGAGTCGACTGTTGAGATAGGCTGGGCCGGTTTTGTGGAGTGCCTTGTGTGCGTGGATCAGGAGCTTGAAGGAGATTCTTTTGTCGACTGGGAGCCAGTGCAGGTTCCTCAGGTGGGGGGTCATGTGGTCGCGGCGCGGGATGTCGAGGATCAGGCGTGCAGAGGCATTCTGGACTCTGTAGTTTGCTGATGAGCTTGGACGGGGCTCCGGCGTAGAGGACGTTTCCGTAGTCGAGTCTGCTGCTGACTAGGGCCTGGGTGGCTGTTTTTCTCGTGTTAGTCGGAATCCATCTGTAGATCTTGCGGAGCATGCAGAGGGTGTTGAAACAGGTAGAGGAGACTGCGTTGACTTGTTTGGTCATGGAGAGTTTTGAGTCGAGGATGACACCCATGTTGCGTGCGTGATCGGAGGGGGCCGGGGGGGACCCCAGTGATGTGGGCCACCAGGAGTCATCCCATGCGGAGGGGTTGGATCCGAGTATGAGGATTTCAGTCTTGTCTGTGTTCAGTTTGAGGCGGCTGTCCTCCATCCAGTCGGCGACGGCCTTCATTCCCTGGTGGAGGTTGGATTTGGCGGTGAGGGCGTCCTTTGTGAGGGAGAGGATCAGCTGAGTGTCGTCAGCGTAGGAGATTATGTTGAGGTCGTTTTTGACGGGCGATGCGTGCTAGAGGTGCCATGTAGACGTTGAACAGTGTCGGGCTGAGGGAGGATCCATGAGGGACGCCACAGATGATCTTGGAGGCCTCGGATCGGAACGGGGGGAGGCGGACTCTCTGAGTTCTGCCGGAGAGGAAGGAGGTGGTCCAGTCAAGGGCTTTAAGGATCCCTGCGTCGAGGAGGCGTGTGCGTAGTGTGCGGTGGCAGACGGTGTCGAAGGCAGCGGAGAGGTCCAGGAGGATGAGGGCCACCATCTCGCCGATGTCCAGCAGGATCCTGATGTCGTCTGTGGCGGCGATGAGGGCGGTCTCGGGGCTGTGGTTGCTGCGGAATCCTGATAGGGACGGGTCTAGGATGTTGTCGTCTTCGAGGTGCCGGGTGAGCTGGGTGTTTACTATCTTCTCGATGACCTTTGCTGGGAACAGAAGCAAGGAGATGGGCCAGAAGTTCTTGAGGTCGCTTGGGTCCGCCTTGGGTTTCTTCAGTAGGGCGTTGATCTCTGCGTGCTTCCAGCTCTCAGGGAAGGTGGCGGTCTAGAAGGAGAGGTTGATGGTTTTGCGCAGGTGGGGAGCGATGGACTTGCTGGCTTTGTTGAAGATGTGGTGCGGGAGAGGGTCGGATGGGGATCCGGAGTGGATTGTTCCCATGGTCTTGATTGCGTCCTCGATGCTCACATTGGCACGATACAAATGTCTGAGAGAATCGTCACACTAAAAAGGACAAGAAAATCACCTATTGTTAAAACACAACCACGACGTCATAGTGCAGTGAAGCCCCACAGTATAAGGTACCGCTTACCCGTCGAAGTCCACACAAGGTTCCAAAGCAGCCCCTTCAATGGTTTAAACGGACTGGTCCGTTGGTGCTCTATAACGCATAACAAAGAAACCACCCGTCAACTTCAGCCAGAAACCGTACACCGAGAGTACAAGATTGCGAGTACCGAAAGAAACCTCCGAGACTCACCTTGTCCGAAAAACTTCAACAAACTTCTGTGTTACACATTTGCCCGTGCAGTACGTGAAGTACGCTCATAACGTAATACAACGTTACCTCTGTTTTTGAACAACCAAATTAATGAAAATGGAAAACAGACTGAAAGTAGAGTAAATGTAAATGCAACGATGTATCTTGTACTTAGGTAATGCAAACACGCGGTGAACAAAAATTACTAACGCGCGCAAGACAACATTCAACACGTGTGATTTGGAGGAATTACTCCGTATCGCTACAATCTGTGCAAGGAACCTAAACTTGCGAGCCCCCAGTGATACTATGTGAAAAACAATGACAAATCTAGTGAAAATATAAAAAATGAATCTAATAAAAATGCGATTAAAGATTATAAGGAGGGTATGTACCTCTCTGTTCAAAAACAACAGTCTAATATGTGAATCAAAAGAAACCTAACGTGTGAGAACAAGTCTAGAGTAACCAGATAATATGTGCCATAAACACAACCAAAGGAAAATTCTTAAAAAGAAAAAGGTGTTTAGGACTAAAAAGCTATGAGTGCAAATCCTGTACAATAAAATACTTGATGATGAATTGTAAACTGTTACACAACTTCAATATATTACACAAAACACAGTAATTCATAATGATCATTTAGCCCCCCGGGAATCACGGTACCTAAGATCTTGATCCAGTGTGTTTCCCTGCGTGCTAAGGCAGTATTAATGTCAATCCCTGACGTCATGTGAATGTGTTCTAAGATCGTGAATCTTAACTGGGGAATAGTATGTGCTGCGTTGACCCAATGAGCTGCTAGGGAAGAATTCATGTTCTTATTGCGAATCCGGCTTTTGTGTTCTACTACCCGTGTTTTAATTTTTCGGCTAGTTCTCCCTACATACACAAGCCCACACAGGCACTTAATGGCATATTTTACCCCCTCTGTGTTACAATCAGATGTGTGGTGAAGTTTTATCTTTTGATCTGTCCGAGGGTGCGTGAACGTATCTCCCAGGATTACATTGCCACATTGCCCACAGTTATGACACTTCTTCATGCCTTTATGGTGCGGTCTTGTGGTGCTGTAGCGTCTTTTCAAAAGTTCCCTCAAGTTTTTAGATCTAGTGTGTGCAAATAATGGTGGATCTTGAAATAATCCCATAAAATCAACTTCTTGTTCACTAATATCCCATCGTTTTCTTATAATAGTCTTGATTTGTGATGCTTGAGCAGAATATTTTAGAACGAAAACCTCTCGTTTTTGGGGATTTTTCTTAGTTGGCAATAACAGATCCTCACTTTTTTTTAAAGCAACAGTCCGCTCTGCTTCCATGAGCGTGTCTTCCGGATAACCTCTCGCTTTGTATCTTTCCAATTGCTCCTTTATAGAAATGTGGCATCTGCGGTCATCTGAAGTTATTCTCTTGATTCTTGTCAGTTGGGAAACAGGCAGGTGTTTCTTCAGAGAATGTGGATGTGCGCTTGTGTAATGCAGTGCGTTATTGACATCTGTGGACTTTCTGTATACTGTTGTTTCTAGACCTAAAATAGACTTGTGAATCTCAATATCCAAAAAATGAATCTTCTCTGATTGGATGTTGTGTGTAAATTGTATTCTTGGATTACAGAGATTCATTTCTGCAATGCATTCTTCCAAGAGATTTTTTTAACCCTTCCATACTACCAGTATATCATCGATATACCGTAGAAAAATAACCGCATTCTCACGCCATCTAAGATTGTGCAAAATGTGTTGGTGCTCAAAATAAGCCATGAAGGTATTGGCGTATGATGGGGCTCCGGGAAAGCCCATTTATGTGCCCGTGATCTGTAAATAATAAGTGTCATTCCACGTGAAGTAACTATGAAATAACGAAAAGTGTAACAGTTCCAAAAGAAAAATGCTTGTCTTTCATCATGGATGATTGCAATCGTCTCCATTCTACCGCCTCCAGTCCTTCATTGTGAGCTATAGATGTATAAAGAGCAACCACGTCGATGGTACATAACAAAATGTCTTCATCGAAATGATGTTTGACGGCTTCAAATTTCAACAGACAGTCCGTGGTATCCTTGATGTACGTCTCCCAAGACTGTACTAGCGGTTGTAGGTGATAGTCTAGATAATGTCCTATAGGTTCATGAATTGACCCACAACCAGCTACCATGGGTCTGAAAGGTGGGGATAACCTATCCTTATGCATCTTGGGAAGCATATATATGTGAGGACGCCTTGGTGTTGGGTTGAATAAGAATTTCGTCGTGTTTTCCTCAATGTTGCCATCATCCACTCCTTTTTGTAAGATGCAACTCAATACTTCCAAGAATTCTCTCGTGGGATCATGATCCATTTGAATGTAAGTGTCAGTATTCTTTACGTGTTCATTAACACTACGTGTATAGTAATCGGTGTCGAGGACCACCAGGGCTCCCCCTTTATCGGCAGGTTGAAATGTGATCGTTTTGTCCTGACGTAATGCATTCAGGATGCGTGACTCCTTGCGAGATAAATTAGGGTGTTTGGGTTTTGTGTATTTGATGTTTTCCAAATCCTTCTTTACTAGGATCTCGAAAGTATCCAAAGATTTATGAGAAAGTGGAGACATGAATTTGCTCTTTGGACGGAAGGGTTGTGGTGTTGAAGCCCGTTCTTCGTCAATGGTGTTAGTTGAGAAAAACCATCTCAGTCTTAACCTTCGCATGAACTTGAAAAATGATATTTCAGTTTCCAAACTATTAGATGTATAAGTCGGAACAAAAGAAATACATTTATTCAATATCTTTAATTCTTCTGTGCTTAAGTTCCTATGCAGGATATTCATTACTAAGGAGCTTGCTTTTTGAGATTCCTCTGCGGTCAGTCCGTGTTTGTTGCCTTTTTTGATTTGTCCCCTGCGGGTGCACTGTCTAGAGGTGTGTTGGTTTTGTCCGGTGATGACTTTTACGATTGACCCTCCACTAAAAAAAGACGATGTTGTGATAGATGTTGTTGCTGATTCTCCTGTTTGTCCACTGGTTTGTTGCGTGAGTGACCCCACTGCAGGTCGTTGTAGGGACAGATCTTGATCGTTAACTATGCTTTCCTCTGATGAGGTGGTTCCAGGTTTTTTGAAGAAGCGTTTTTGAGCGTAGGCTTCAGCCCATGAATACACCTCATCCAGTTATAATCGATGGTGTCTCTTCGGAACTTCCTGATCTTGCGTTCATGCACCTCTCTTGCATGTACATCCAATCTATTATTGATGTCCTCCAAAACCTTGTCCCAATCATCCTGCTCCATTCTTTGTAAAATCTCATCCTTGAGTGTACTGATGTCCTGTGCCAACTCGTTCAAAATCGATGAGATTTCTTCAATAATTAATAAAATTAAATCCAAGGAGTACTTGTTTAAGATCGCCTACCAGCGAGACATGAATGATTTATTAAATTTAAATAACATTGGTCTTCGGGCAATCCTCAGTCCTCTGGGGATCCTTTTAACTTGTGGTACTCGATAAGTGTGGTAGCATGAGACGTTGGTTTACTTCCTTCCTCATCATGTATTCAAGTTGTCGTAATTGCTGTGTTGTAGTTCCAGAGGAGGAACTGAATGTCCGTACCTCTCTAACCAAAGAATAAATTGATGCAGCATCATCTGTAGAGTATGCTTTGGTTTCTGCCTGATTGGTTGTAAGATCTGCTATATCTTTCCAGGACATATTAAAGCGGGTGCTGGTCCACAGGTGGGCTCAATGTGATATTACTAAAAATGGAGAGTGGGCCTGCACACCTAATGTATGCTAATTTATTCAGAATGTAAGGATCATTCATCCAATTTGAAGACACTTTTGGCGTGCCTTCACGTTAAGGGATGTAGCCCTACGTCCCTGACAAATATGATAATGTGAGAATCAAGGCTGTGGAAAACCATAACCAACGTGTAGCACAGCTGAAGACAAAAATGTCTCTGCAAATATAAACACACTTAAGTGGTATGACACGCCTGGGTGCGTAACCATGCGCTTTATAAGCTACCGTAATAATAATAATGTGTTAATGATCTCAATAAAATCAAATTAACTATGCAACTTCACTTAATAAATTAGGGTGTTTGGGTTTTGTGTATTTGATGTTTTCCAAATCCTTATTTAGCATTAACCCAAAATGCATTGGGATTGATTTTCTGGACTTTGATTTTGTAATTTTCTAATTAGGCAACATACTGATTTCTGTTGGCTTACATTATATCAATGTACAATGTTTTTGATCAACATTAATACTGTTTGAACTCAGGAGAGCAATATTTATTTTAAGTGAAGTTGCATAGTTAATTTGATTTTATTGAGATAATTAACACAAACAATTTATTGATTCATACCAAGTGTGTTTATATTTGCAGAGACATTTTTGTCTTCAGCTGTGCTTCACGTAGGTTATGGTTTTCCACAACTTTCTAAAAGTGCCATTTTCGAACTTAAAATCCGATTTTACCAATAAAGAGGATTTATAATTACAATTTTTCAGACACCAAACAATGAATGTATACCTGTTCCAAATTAAATGTTAACAACTATTAAATGAAATAAATAAGACATCCCAATATTATCCTATGGGAGAGGTAGGCCTCACAGTAGTGAAAAACAAAAATTTGGAGTTCTACATTACCAGAACAAGTAAATCCTAAATGTACATGTCCAACATTTTAATTACAATGCAAGATACCCTATGGGCAACCTAGGACCTATCGTAGGGGTGAATTATATAAAATAAAAGGGGAGTTTAAGGTTTTGCAAGGGGGCTGTCGTGCCAAGTCGGATTGGCAGTTAAAAACTGCATTCAGGCTGCAAAGGTAGGTTTGAGACATTGTTTAAGGGGCTACTTAAGTGGGTGGCACAATAGCTGCTGCAAGTCCAATAGTAACATTTAATTTACAGCCCTGGAATATGGTATACCACTCTACAAGGAACTTATATTCAAATTAAATATGCAAATCAGGTGTAAGCCAGTTTTATTATGTTCAAGTGAGAGAGCACAACCACTTTAGCACTGGTTAGCAGTGATAAAGTCCACAGAGTCCTAGAGCCAACAAAAACAACTTTTAGTAAATTGTGTAGGGTAAAGGTAAAATGTTTGGGGAAGACCACCATAAGGCTGACAAGTCTAACACCATATTTAGTTTAACACCAAGTACAGTGATACAAAATACTACTGCTATACTGTGCTGATATGCATAATAAAAAATGATTAACCAAACTGCTGTACATAATCTGCTCATCACAGCTATGACGTTAAAACAGTGGTTAATCAAAGTAGTTACCCACTGTAGTGACATCAGCCTGGGGAAGCATTCCCTTCCACTTTGTTCTGCAGCCTCACACGGGTCTCTGAGCATGGAGGCATTATGGCAGTTGGTGGTCTTAATTACCCTTTTCCACCTGTCTGGGGTCTTCACAGACCCGATGGGAGACAGTAGAACATGGGTGGTGCTGTGCTCACGCCAACCTAGAGAAGATAAAGCCTAGCTGATACGAGGCTCTCAAAGAGCCAATGTCAGCGCAGTCTGGCTCTCTGCTCTTGACTTCTGGGTGACACCATAGGGAACTAGAATTCCACAAAAATAAACCTTGAGGATTTACTTAATTTCTATTTCTTAGTCAAGCAGTCACCGTAGTGAACTCAATTTCAAAGAACCTAGAGAGAAACACAGTTATCACAGTTCATTTTTTATATTCCTTTTTATGTATTCTTTTTTAGTATTTTCAATGCAACCAATCTTTTGTTATATATACTAAAAAGAAAAATAAATTTTCGTTTATACACTGGCAACACAAGACTACTGTCAATTTGACACATATAAACAGTAGTTATTGACACTTTTTTTACACAATGATGAACCATCCATAGTTGGTCATATATCAAGAAAATTCTTGTTTCAACATTTGTGGTATCAAAACACATCAGATGAACACTTGTTTACGCCAAAGAAGTGTCACAGCGTCGACGTTTCGGTCTCCTATCTGATAATATTAATCAACGAGACCATCTTCAGGACCAGAGTTGCGCCATGTATCTATTATAAACAAATATATTACATTACTAGACGGACTATTTACACATATCTACATCTAAGTTCTACATGTTTGTATTGCTTATACATTGAAGGAAAACAGGTGTATCCAAAAGGTAATCACCAGATCTAGTGAATAAGATCCCACAAACCATAAACTATATGACATCTAATGAGAGAAATTCCATAAACTATCTAACATCTCCAGGGAACAACTCCGTGTGCACAGTCAGTACGGAATATCCCAAACACCACTCTAATGTCTCAAAAGAACGCCAAAACACCAGCGTGACCACCACCACTTTGTGAACGTATTTACCAAGGGGGTGTGGTGAACACTTACTTTTTCGAGACCATAAGCAATTCCTAATCTTTTGAATTAATTCTTAACCGGTCTTCCACTGTAGAAGTGCTTGGTTCTAAAAATCCAACACGACGCAAATCAAAAAATTATTATCCTTGACATTTAAAATCTACCATAAGTTCACTTTTTAAGTAAACGGGGTATAATGAGCAAACCTCCAAGCCATTACTTACAGAGAACGCCAGCTATCGTCTGCGCTACGTGAGTCCGTAATCTGAAATCAAACAAACAGAAACCCACCTAATCACTTAACGATTCCACCATATCGCTTGTGTCTCACAGATAAAACCACAGTCCGTCACGAACTCAACGGCTTACCAATAACAGAAATCTTCAACAGCTATACTTCCATTGCACGTCTCGCCAATTAGCCCGAGCATGAGTGCCGGGACGACGCGAGCCTTATTTAATCAATGGCGTGATACAAATCGTCATGTGCAAGCGGTAAGCAAGTCGGCCATCTTGCAGTGTAGTTGTTTTAACAACGATTTTAGGCATATAATGCTCAAACTCAGCTTATACCTTGCTGCCTTCTAGATACGCCTAAAAAAGGTGAAAAACAAATCATAACAATACATAGTTGAGTTAATAAAGCCTTGTTAAAGGGGTAAAAATATGTTAAGAAAACTATTCAGACGTATGCCGAAACTTTTTTTAAAAAATGTTAAATACAGTCAGACCACTGTTATATAGTTAGCAGTGTCGCCTGAGTTTGCCATTCGATAAAGGAATTCAATCCCATCCAAATCGTCCTATGCAAGCGGTAAATAAGTCGGCCATCTTAAGGTGTAGTTATTATAACTACGAATTGGGCATATAATGCTCAAACTCAACTAATACCCTGCTGTTTTCTCGATACGGTTAATAAAGGTGGAGAACAAATCATAAGTCATAGTCCAATAAATAGAACCTAGTTAGTGGTATACATATAAGTTAAGGAAACTATTCAGACCTATGCCGATGTAGATGACTATGCCAAAGACGTAGGGCACAGTAAATCGAATATTCTGGTCACAGAACTAAAGTGCATAACCTCATGGCTTACACAAAGTCCTACATCATTAAGGCTAACATCCGAAACTCGAACGGAGTGTAATACGGAGTGAACAGCTATACGTCAAACCACTGAATTACTCTAAAGTAGCCCAAATGACTAAACATTGGTCGGTATGGGCAACCCTTATGAGAACCAAAACTGATACAAACTATTAAATGCAGTCAGACAACAAGTGGTCATATAGTTTACAGTGTCGCCAAAGTTTGCCATTCGATAAAGGAATTCAATCCCCTCTCCACCGTTTTAACTGACCAAATCCACCTGTTTTCCTTCAGAGTCAGCAGGCGTTCAACATTCTGTCGTCTTTTTGTGTTTTTAACAGTCTCTAGTACAAACCATTTCATATCAGTGGGATTATGTTCATTCTCCACATAATGTTCTACCATGGGTGCAGTGGTGATTCTACATCTGATGCGCGATTGATGTTGTATAATACGCTTCTTGACTTTTTTGTTCAATGGCGACTTCTATGGCCAAGTAAAGGGAGTCGCTATGGGAGCAATTTTTGCTCCTGATATAGCGTACCTGTATGTGGCTGCCTTTGAGGAAGAGGTAATCTATAACAACCCCTTTAAAAATGAAATTAAAAAATATCTCCGATACATCGATGATGTATTTATGATATGGGAAGGTCCTGCCTCAAAATTACATGAGTTTCATATATGGCTCAACCAACAGAGTGATCATCTCAAATTCACCCTGGAGTCTGATGAACAGTCTATCAATTTCTTAGATCTGAGAATCTGGAATGATGAAGGGGTATTGTCTACTAGTCATTTTACTAAATCGACTGCAAGAAATACATTGCTCAAATACACCAGTCACCACCCACGGAATCTACGGGATAACCTTCCATTTGGACAGTTCCTCCGAATTAAACGGAACTGTACCAGACGGCATTATTTCAGAGAGGCCAAAATCCTGCAGATTAAATTGGGGATGAGAAGCTACCCATATAGACTTGTGAAACGCTCTCTTAAAAGGGCTTGGTATTATGATCGGGAGGCACTCCTACAGAATAAGGAACAACGTGCCCCCACACCGGAAATTATTACCTGTGTCATGACATTTGGCACCGAATCTAATTCTATCAAAAAGATTGTGTCAAAAAATTGGCACCTGATTCAGAAAGTCGAACCACAGTTCGCCAGACCTCGTTTTGCCTTCAAAAGAGCAAAGAATTTAAGGGACTCACTTGTAAAAGCATATAAAGGACCAGTCCCCACTTCACTAACAAATCTGTGGGGGCTAACATCCATAACTGGCCACTACCCATGTGGGCATTGCGTAGCTTGTCCAACGACATCGGTGGTCAAATCCTGTGTCCTCAATGGAATTAAGTGGACAATGCGTCAACATACAAATTGCCTGACAAAAAATGTCATTTATTGTATAGAATGCCCTTGTGGTCTATATTATATAGGCAAAACAACACAAGAAGTCAAGAAGCGTATTATACAACATCAATTGCGCATCAGATGTAGAATCACCACTGCACCCATGGTAGAACAGTATGTGGAGAATGAACATAATCCCACTGATATGAAATGGTTTGTACTAGAGACTGTTAAAAACACAAAAAGACGACAGAATGTTGAACGCCTGCTGACTCTGAAGGAAAACAGGTGGATTTGGTCAGTTAAAACGGTGGAGAGGGGATTGAATTCCTTTATCGAATGGCAAACTTTGGCGACACTGTAAACTATATGACCACTTGTTGTCTGACTGCATTTAATAGTTTGTATCAGTTTTGGTTCTCATAAGGGTTGCCCATACCGACCAATGTTTAGTCATTTGGGCTACTTTAGAGTAATTCAGTGGTTTGACGTATAGCTGTTCACTCCGTATTACACTCCGTTCGAGTTTCGGATGTTAGCCTTAATGATGTAGGACTTTGTGTAGCCATGGGGTTATGCACTTTAGTTCTGTGACCAGAATATTGGATTTACTGTGCCCTACGTCTTTGGCATAGTCATCTACATCGGCATAGGTCTGAATAGTTTCCTTAACTTATATGTATACCACTAACTAGGTTCTATTTATTGGACTATGACTTATGATTTGTTCTCCACCTTTATTAACCGTATCGAGAAAACAGCAGGGTATTAGTTGAGTTTGAGCATTATATGCCCAATTCGTAGTTATAATAACTACACCTTAAGATGGCCGACTTATTTACCGCTTGCATAGGACGATTTGGATGGGATTGAATTCCTTTATCGAATGGCAAACTCAGGCGACACTGCTAACTATATAACAGTGGTCTGACTGTATTTAACATTTAAAAAAAAAAAATTCGGCATACGTCTGAATAGTTTTCTTAACATATATTTACCCCTTTAACAAGGCTTTATTAACTCAACTATGTATTGTTATGATTTGTTTTTCACCTTTTTTAGGCGTATCTAGAAGGCAGCAAGGTATAAGCTGAGTTTGAGCATTATATGCCTAAAATCGTTGTTATAACAACTACACTGCAAGATGGCCGACTTGCTTACCGCTTGCACATGACGATTTGTATCACGCCATTGATTAAATAAGGCTCGCGTCGTCCCGGCACTCACGCTCGGACTAATTGGCGAGACGTGCAATGGAAGTATAGCTGTTGAAGATTTCTGTTATTGGTAAGCCGTTGAGTTCGTGACGGACTGTGGTTTTATCTGTGAGACACAAGCGATATGGTGGAATCGTTAAGTGATTAGGTGGGTTTCTGTTTGTTTGATTTCAGATTACGGACTCACGTAGCGCCGACGATAGCTGGCGTTCTCTGTAAGTAATGGCTTGGAGGTTTGCTCATTATACCCCGTTTACTTAAAAAGTGAACTTATGGTAGATTTTAAATGTCAAGGATAATAATTTTTTGATTTGCGTCGTGTTGGATTTTTAGAACCAAGCACTTCTACAGTGGAAGACCGGTTAAGAATTAATTCAAAAGATTAGGAATTGCTTATGGTCTCGAAAAAGTAAGTGTTCACCACACCCCCTTGGTAAATACGTTCACAAAGTGGTGGTGGTCACGCTGGTGTTTTGGCGTTCTTTTGAGACATTAGAGTGGTGTTTTGGATATTCCGTACTGACTGTGCACACGGAGTTGTTCCCTGGAGATGTTATATAGTTTATGGAATTTCTCTCATTAGATGTCATATAGTTTATGGTTTGTGGGATCTTATTCACTAGATCTGGTGATTACCTTTTGGATACACCTGTTTTCCTTCAATGTATAGGCAATACAAATATGTAGAACTTAGATGTAGATATGTGTAAATAGTCCGTCTAGTAATGTAATATATTTGTTTATAATAGATACATGGCGCAACTCTGGTCCTGAAGATGGTCTCGTTGATTAATATTATCAGATAGGAGACCGAAACGTCGACGCTGTGACACTTCTTTGGCGTAAACAAGTGTTCATCTGATGTGTTTTGATACCACAAATGTTGAAACAAGAATTTTCTTGATATATGACCAACTATGGATGGTTCATCATTGTGTAAAAAAAGTGTCAATAACTACTGTTTATATGTGTCAAATTGACAGTAGTCTTGTGTTGCCAGTGTATAAACGAAAATTTATTTTTCTTTTTTGTATATATAACAAAAGATTGGTTGCATTGAAATTACTAAAAAAGAATACATAAAAAGGAATATAAAAAATGAACTGTGATAACTGTGTTTCTCTCTAGGTTCTTTGAAATTGAATTCACTACGGTGACTGCTTGACTAAGAAATAGAAATTAAGTAAATCCTCAAGGTTTATTTTTGTGGAATTGTATTATACCCAAATCCTTGGGGTTAATTGGGTTGCCCTATTGTTTTGTATATATGTATAACCATAGGGAACTAGAGCATTGTTCTCGTTAGCTATTTAATGTCACTCAGAACCCCTTGGGAAATAACATCCCTGTGTTTCATAGTTACCAACCTATAATTCTATGTATTCTCACCTCACCATCTATCTTCCTTCTTTATAAACTGAAAATATAGGTCTAGCTGTGATCTCATGTTATCAAAGTTCTAACCTACAAATTAACTCAGAACCTGTAAATTTCAATTCAAAGCCTGTACCACACAATTATACTCCCTCAAGTATCTAAATATGTGTGGACCAATATGTATACATGTAATACAGTGTCTTTAAATACATTTAGAGCCCTCTCTAGAAACTCAAATCATATGCATCCTTCTTGTTTTTATGCTATGGCATCACCCACTAAAACAAAACGCAGTGTTTACTTTTCAAACTGTTCAACATTTACTTACCTACAGACTTGAGGTGACCATATTCTTGGTTTTGTTCAGTCAGCAGAGGGCAAGGCTTTCCTTGAGAGTATCTCTTTCTGTGGGTTTCTGTACTTGGTCAAACTGAAGACTCTGGACTACTGAGTGGAATAAGCTCAGTGGTACTTATTTGTCTTTTTGAGATTTCCATAATTTCTTTCTAGTTTAATTAGCTTTGAGCACAAGCCCAGATTGCTGTCTTAATCTAGTTAATTCCCAGGAAACAGAAGGTATAAGGCTTAAGATCCCAACCACCATGTAGAGAAGGATAAGAAGGAAATCAATGAAGGTCCTTTCATCCCACATGCTCCACCCTCATCCAATCTCTAGGGCCTGATTTGGAGTTTGGGGAGAGGCTACTTCATCACAACTGTGGTGGAGTACCCTCTCCATAAAACCCTGATTTTCAGGTGGGCAGACATTCAGTATCTCAACAACTGAGCCTACTCTGGCTCTGATGCCGAAACAGTGCTCGGATACCTTGACGAAGTATGGGCCATGGGAATTCTATATATTCAGCCACTTAAAGAGGTGATCGAAAGGCCAGTTTTCATTGTGCTTAGATAAGGAATAATGAAAACTGTTAAATGATCCCAGCACCATGGGAGAAAGCTTCCATGATGTAGCATCATTAGTTCTTATTTTTTTTTAAAACAAAAGCCCACTTTAGGACTGACGTCAATTTGATAGTAAAGGTCATCTAATTTTTTAAACTTTGAAAAGAAATGTTGTGGCAGAGTTTTCCACAGGGCTGGCAGACATCTCTAAATGTGGAGGCCGGGTGCTCCGCTGTTTAAATTGGGCCCTTAGTCTTTTACACCAGCATCACACACTCCATGGTCTTACTTGCCTGTGAAAAAAGCTAAAGGGGGATCAATGAAGGTTTTTCCAGTCCATCTGCTCCACTCATGCTATTCAGAGATGATTGTTCTTCAAATAGGGTTCAGACAGACATAGCTCAGTCTCTCACTTTAGTCCCTCTTGCCTGGTTGGACCAAACCTTGACTGGGTATCTTGACCATGGATGAACTATTCTGATAAGTGAGTACATGAGCTGAGCACCTTTATAGGGGAACCTCCTCCCTTGTCATCTATGTTTGGAAAATATAACACAGGGCTGGACTCCTCCTTGAGAATGGATCATGGCCTTTCTGCCCTATTTGATGCCATCACCCCTGGACAAGAGCTGACTCCCTCATTCTCCTATCTCTCCCACCATAGTAGCAGCAGGAGTTTGTGATGGAAAATGTCCCAGACTATAGGCAGCAAGAACTTGGTTCTTCTTCCCATATTGGAACAGTTTGTTTGATAGTTACTACGAGTTTGAGCTAAGCAAGACAATAGTGACTTAAGTTCATTACACCAATGTCAACCTTGTGAATGCCTCCATAGACGCTTTCATAAACATTTTGTGAGAAACGTCTCCTGCAGATGAAGTTGTGTTAATTTAGCATATGCTGCAAATTTTGCACATGGCACAGAAGTTAGAGAGCAACATTTAAAACTTCACCTACTCCTAGCTTTAACTGTGCTCCTCAGGGCCACCTAACATATCATCTTGTGATGGATTCTCACAGCAATTCACTTTAGAACTAGTGTTCAAGTTCTGCTACTTTCACGAATAGATAGTGGCAATGCCCAGCTCCAGAGTCTCACAGACTCCAAGCTTACTTTCCTTAAGGGCAAATTGCAGAACACTTCATCAGGGCCTGAAGAAATAGGATATCATCAATCCTACCTAATTGAATACCACTAGCTCTGAATGCTAACTCAGATAACTGTCAAACCCAGCTGTATCATCTGTAAAAGTATCACGACTGGTATCCTACCTTTCTGCCCGACAATCTCACCACTTCCCCAGGCTGTCGACATACCCAGACACAGAATGCCAAACCAACAGACTTCTCCATTTATCCAATCAGAATCTAGAATGGCATTCCAGTATCCATAACTGCCACCCAGTCCTGCTCCAGTTTAAAAAAGAGCTGAAGTGATAACTCTTTTAGGAGCAATTCAGTTCTGGGGTAAATGGTGGAATTGCTTTGGGTTGGGCCCACTGTGACAACCATATTGGAACTTTCATTGTATGGGTTCATGTTGGACTTGATACCTTGTCTGTAACAATGTTGTTATTTTCTTTAATGTCAACTAGTGACAGCTGGAAGTGGTGAAAAGTTTGGGTTGGACCCGCTGTGACACCCTTATTGGAACTTTCATTGGATGTGTTTATGATGGACTTGATGTTATGTCTGTAACAATGCTGTTCTTTTTCTTTTTTTGTTCAATACCAACCAGTGACTGCTGGAAATGGTGGAAAGTTTATTGTCACAAAAAACAATGTTGGCTATAAAAAGAGGAGCCCTTCAGCAGGATGAAGAAACCATCCATCTCCTCTCCTAGAACCTATCTCTCCTCCACTCTTTTTGCCTTTGTTTTTGCTAAATAAATATACAGAAACATGTACTTACATTGGACACTGGGAGGCAAACCCTGGATTTGTCTTACAGGTTTCACAGAACAATGCAAATTTGCGGAGGAAGTATAGGTGCCTGGAAAAAATGTGACTGTACCCAGGAACTCGACTCCAGTACCAATCTGACAATGATTATTCTAGTCAGTGTTCACTGTCAAGTACCTCTGAGGTGCCACAGGTATTGCATTCTTAGTAGTGAGTAAGGCTCTTTCGTGCATCCTAAATTGAGTGCAAATACATGTTTCGACAAAATAACAATGGGGCGGGTGTTCATGTTACAGTCTTTTTTACAGACATTACATATAATTGCACTTGGAGGCTAATCTGGTTTGGTAGCAAATGTCCCACCAGGAGCACCTGGGACAGAACCTTCTAGTACAGGAACACCCAATTAGTCCTGAGTGTGTATAATGATTGAACCTGCCATCAAGCACTCCATTAGATGTATTGAATTGCCTGACCTTGCCAGGGAGGGACTTAACCAAGGACTTAGCTCCTAGAGAAACAGAGAAAGAGAAACCCAGCAAAATATTTAAGGTGGATACAGATTGGTCAGACCCTCTGAATGAAGAGTGGCGCTGCTTCTCCAGAGAAGATGATCCTTTACCAACAACAGATGGTAAGGCAACTAATGACAATTGCTTAAACTGTATCTTATGCCAGTCATGCTACACTATAGAGGTCCTCTGTCTTTGCCTGATGGTACCCTGTTGCACTCCCACTTGATGAGGCCTCCCTTTCGTACAAACTCCCTGCCACTCAATGAGAGTTCTAGTGCACCTCTTTGTTGGAGCAGATAAATCACACACCAACTTGCATCACACCTCTTTACGTGATGTCTCACTTGTGGCGCTGGCACTTGACGATTGCTGCACACATCTTCTCTCTACCACATGCTATAAGATATAGGGCATGTAGATATATCCATATATTTATATACGCCTCTTATATATCCCTGTCAGAAGCCTGTTCAGAGGGCCTCAGGGCAAGCAGGAACTAATGAGCCTAACCGTGGGGGTTGAGACCTTTTACTCTTTATATATCCGGGCCTGACTTACTATGGGTCTTGAGCAACTGGACCAAGTACCCCTTCAGAACTTGACTCTCAGAAGTAGCACAGGTTGAGCAGTCCGAGGCTTCTCAGTGGGAGGTCCGGGCAGGTAGATACAGGGGGGTGAACATGGACTCACAACTCAAAGAACAGTAAATAGCAGCAATAAATGATTGTCCAGTCAAATACTTTCTTTTATGGAAAAAGTTGTATTTATATACATAGTGAAGTATGACATACAAAAACAATACACACAGCCCCTGAAATCAGGGTTTTAGTGTTCAATAGGCCGGTCCCTGGGCCTCACTTCCCTCTCACTAGCGGGAGTGGTAATTCTCCATTATCTATCTGTGACACTCATGTTAGGTCACACTAATAGGCCGAGTGTCAGGAGTCCCACTTCGACTCTGATAAAAGTGAAAAGAATTCCAGCGCACCAAGCACTATGTAGAAGCTCTCCCGGGGCCTTCTGACCCGGCAATCATTCTTACCAACTCCTGCGAGGATGGAGCATTAGCAGCAGTGGTTGGGGAGTAGAGCTTGTGGCTGGCCGGGGCAATGCTGGTCATCCACTGTGCTTCCTCTAGTGAGACGGTAAATTCCTCCGATCCTTCCCACCGTAGATTGCTCTGGTTCTGATCCTCTCTTGGGCTTGGGGCAAGCATGGGTCACCACCGTGGTTTCTCCTCACAAAGATGGCTTGAACTCGCCAACATTCCTTGTCCTTTCCGGTGGCCCCACCTGGCATACAGGATTAGATCCTACATGGGCTATGGCCCGAGTGACATGGCAGTAATCTTCACACCAGCCTCACCTGCCTTACGGAGTTGCAGACTTCACTCCGCACAGAGCTTAAAGCCAGATCAGCAAGACAGTGATGCTGACCACAACTAACTTCACGGCTGCCCCCTCTGACATACAGGGTGACTGTCTTGAACCTGCACATCGGGGACCACCTGATCTGTGCAGAAGTAGTCTACTTTTCACACCTCACTTTCGGGATCCACTTGCCAGGATCCCTCACTGGACTCACCCAGCTGGGAGACTGGCATGCCTTATTATCCAGCCCTGGTCAGAGGCAGAATCTTTGCAAAGCTTCTCCTCTTAGCACAGCCCGACTGGCTGCTTGACAGGTGTTCATTTTAGGGGCCTCAAGCTTCTTATAATCTATTTCCAGACAACAAATATGATTTAGGGACTCAGTCTTTAATGTTTGTGCTAAGGTCGCTTCCTTTTAAAGTGTGAAATCCTTTGCTCTGCCCTTCCCCCAGAAAACAATCTGCCACAGCAGAAGCATCAAAATCTGGAAGTCCCACAAAACACAGGCCACGGGAGTGACTAGAGGTTCACACCTGGATGTCAGGCACAGTAATAAGTGCATCAAAAGGTTACCCCTGGGTACCCAGCCAAACTCTACGTTTTTTTATCAACCCCATCTACTTTCTGCGATATGCCCAGGCCCCTTTCCAGTGACCTCTCCTTGAATCAAGGAGAGAACCCTTTGAAGTGTACTGAAGAACCTGGCTCTTTTTCCTCCAGTTTGTTTCCCACAGCTCACAGGAATACAGCACTCCACAAATCAGTTTGGGGATATTCATTTACCTCCTCATGTCAGTCCTGGCTCTCCCAAGAAGGAACCCAGAATTTTCCATGTATTGTGCCATTCCAAGCATGTTTACAACACACTGCACAGAGCTACATACTAAATTGATGTAGGCCAAGGGTGAGTTAAGCACACAGAAGCAGAACTCTAAACAAGTTAGCCTGTAGCCCTCACTCCATTGAGGCAGGTAAATGGCCTGTTCACTTCTATTGATCACTTCATCGTATGCTTCCGCCACTGTGTTTGTGCTGCTTTACATGTGTCATAGTCAGTGGCTTTTCATCAATATGAAGGTAGCGCTTTCGGTGCCACTCCTGATCTAATAAGATATGAATCCGTGAGACAGTCCTATGTCATAGAGCACACGCATGATCCGTGTTCACCCATGACAATAAAAAGTTAGCACCAGAGATCCAGATATCATTGCAGTTGGGGCACTCAGGGCAAGGATAGACACCATGCAAGGGCGTTTTCTGTCCCAACGATCCCTATTAAAAGGAATATATCATCAGGAATGGAGCCTCCACAATCTTTTAAGAGAACATGTTTCTCTGTAACTTAAGACTTACACATTACCCCCATCACACAGTGAACAATAATTTACATATTTACTCATAACAAATAATGTATGTATATAAAAACATTGCTTAGGTCGCTTGAAACTTGTGGTATGCATTCCATAACAATTAAAATTATAACAAAGCATTCTTCACAATTATATGAGATTCTGAAAAGCTAAACAAGGAAGTAATTCAACTGTGTCATGGAATGAAAGTCAGTATGGATGAAAACTAGTTGGCCCAAAAGGGCAATAAATCCAAGCTTATGTTGGTGAGCATAGAGTATATAATTTCACTTATCCTAGAGTGCTCCAAATCATCTAATACTATGGGCATATCTATACCTAATGTTCAGAGGATTCAGAAGATCAAACCATTTTAGGTGCCTCAATACTTCCAAGCCTTCACTGGTAGGCTGGAGTGTTCTATATGAGGATTCCTGGACGATTCCTATTTCAGCACAGACTGCCAGTACACAGGGATATAATGTTTGCAGGAGAATTGTAATACTTTGATGTTAAAAACTTGATGTATTAATTATGATTTATATTTTCATTTGAATTTATATTGTGTAGGTTTCTGCCAAATGACCCTGGAATAACAAAATACACATTAAAGATTCAGTATTTCCTATTCTTTCATTTGTTCCCTTGCCATCCTCCTCAATCTTTGTAATCAGCTACTACTCCACTCAAAGCAGTTAGTGGGTTTAAAGGAAGAGAAGGCACGTGGACTCTTACTCCAGTAACCTCTTTGGACATTTTTCTCCTGATAAACCCTAGGAGGCAGACTGGGCTAACATTAACATTGACTTGTTGCTTGTAGGGGCATTTACTTTCTGAAGTAACTCAAACTAGTTTTGACTGAGAATGGTTGTGATTGCCTGTCCCGCCATCAAATATGATGAATGGCTGAATACACTAATGAACTGTAGTGTGTGATTACTAAAACACTACTGAAGGCCTATATCACACATAGGATAACATCGGGATTAACTTATTGCATTTTAGAAGTGTAATTTCCAAAAAGGAAGATATAACTGGTTCATGTTTGGTGTCTCTGGAATCCTTATTTAAAATCCTAACTTATGGAGGAGTCGGATTTCAAATGACAGTTACTTATTTCTTTGCAGAAACCTTTCCACCCGTTCTCCTCTGCAACTTTGGCCTGGTGGATCATGTGGATTCTCGCCGAAGCTGGAATTGATGGGTCTCCTTTTGGAGCACATTCTGTGAGGGGGTCCAAGACCTCCAAAGCATTTTGCACTGGTTCTCGTCTCAAGGACATTTTGGCCATAGTATACTCGTCTACTGGCTTGATTTTTAAAGTATTTTATCATAAACCAGTTGTGGATGTTGCATCTAATATTGTAGAACAACTTTAAACTAGCATAATTTGAACTCACTGTTCCGGACATAGAATAAAAACAATTCTAGCTATTGCGTCAACAACTTTTAATTCTATTAAGGACACAGAGGCCAAGATTTCCCGCCCAGGGATTGTAATTGATTATTTTCTGTTTAGTGTTATTCTAGTTATGATTGGGATGTTATGTTTTCCTGCCCTTGATGATGATTGTTATAGAATGAGTAGGTACCGTGCTACTGCTCTTCTTTTCTTTTCAGGGGCCGACACCAAGGCAACCTGAAAGGACTGGTTTCTTCATTTACAGTGCTGGTGTTTATTGGAGGACAAAAGTTCCCTTCGCTGTTTATGTGGTTGCGGAGTTTGGGGTATGAATCCTGGTTCTTTGGGGGACCGAGGTTTGGAGTTTGAGTTGGAAATGACTTTTTAAATAACTTTTGAAGATTAATGACATAGAAAGAGGAGGAAATATCATGGATTTGGCTTCTATACTACAAATAACCCCAGTGATTGGTGGAGAGAGTGGACTACAGGGGTTCACGGGAAGTGACATTTTTTCCTACTGTAATGTTTTGATTAGCTGCTGTGTTTTCTTTAGTAAAGAAAGAGAAGCATAATTCTTGCCTCTGTGTCCTTAATAGAGTTGAAAGTTAGCTAGATAATTTGTTATTGGTGGTAGAACCATAGGGTACTTTGGGCTAAGCAATGGAATAATTTCCTCACTAGTGCTGAAAATCCAAGGGGACCTGTCAAGGATTCACATGGATTGTAAATGTAACGGTTTGTTGTGTAATTATCAAGTATGTGAGGTGTGTAGTAATCTATCAGCACTCCACCTACAGATTATCTACATGTACAAAATGGGTCTAGACATAGCAGGATGGTAGCCAGAGCAACACAATGGTGGCTGTATTAAATGAAATTGGGAACTGATTCTCCACTGATGTGCACACCTGGCATATCTTTGATTGCATGCTGCCAGGCGTAAACAGAGACAGTGCAACATATTACTTACAAAATGCTAGGAACATCACAGCATTGAATCATGGGCCAGCAGTTTCAAAACACTGGTCCATCTTTCAATGCAGAGACTCCACCCCCTCCTCCCAAATGGTACTCTCGTAGTTTTTATGGGGTGGTTGGGGTGGCAGGGTTGGAGGAGTGGGAGGAGGAAGGGCAAAGGAGTTCCCTCATTACATGGGGTCATGCCACCAGCAAATTATGAAATGCCCTGTTGGAATCACGCAGACTCAAAATGTGTGCCTGCGCAATCCATTTTTACAAAAGTTGCTGCAAAAGCATCAGTGGCCTGTGAAAATGTCAATGTTGCATTGTCCGCAACATAGGGCACATTACTTTTGAAGTACAATATGTCACACTGCCCTTTTGCAAAGTGCAACCGATTGTGGTTGCACCTAGCATAGGAGGACACAGTGAGCTATGGTCTCAGGTATGAGTCTCCATGTTAAAATGATCCAGTAAAGGCATTGGGGATTCCAGCAGTTGAAGAGTTAATCCTTTTTCTCCTGACTGTCCTAGACTCTACAACTCTAGGGACTGGCACACTAGCTCTACCCTATGCAACTTTCTAGACACTCATTTAATACCAGCAATGCACTCCTGACCCAGGCTTTCCATGGAAACATAGGGGATGATTTAAATCTAGATGGAAGGCCCATACTTCCACCGTAGGGATGGCATAAATTACTTGGTTTTCATGATGGAGGGACTGCCCGCCAAGTAGGCGGTCATTGATAAAAGCATTGGCAGGAACCACCATCACAGCAGTTCCTTTCAATGTACTGTACTCTGCGCTACAGGGCTGCATCAGCATGACACAGCCCTGTAGCACAGAGTATTTTTTTAGCTTTACAAAAAGAAAATCATAAAATATAATAATTCTCTTGCCACAGGAATCTTCTCCCACGGCAGGGGGAGCATTATTACAATTTCACTATAAACCTGGCAGAAAGAAACAGTACAAAATGACTACATATCCGCCCATCTAAATTGGTTGGGACGGGTGGACATGTAGACATTTCTCTGACAGTCCTTACTCCCAAGGGCCGTTGGAGACGTTTGATCATGGCGAAGACGGAGTAGTCTCCGCCGTGGCCAAACTGAAGGTCCGCTCGCAATTAAATTGGGCGGGCAGACCTTAATGTTGGCGGTATGTATACTTCATCGCCATTGCGACTAAGTATACATACCACCAATATATAAATCACCCCATAGTGTCTGAGACTGCAAATGCCTTGAAAAATACAGGGAATGCTCGTCCTGGATCATGAATTCTCTTTAATAATTGCCAAATTGGGCAAGGACCGTGATAATGACTTCACTTTTCTCTTTGAAAGGTTCAAAATAGGTAGTTGGAAATTGTGACTTCACAGTATTTCAATTAACTTACAATGCCAGTGAGACTGGATGACCTTTCGATCTGGAAGAGTCAGAGCCCAAAGCGCATTGCGTATTCAAGCAAAGCTATCATAACCAGCTACAGAGAGGTACACTCTATTAGAGGACTGAGAGGTCATTTTTATGTAGAGGTATCCCTGGTACGTCCTTACAAATAATAAGTCATAAACAAAAAGGTAGCAGGGTATCTAAGAAGGAAGACTGCTATCAGACCAGTAGCCTCAAAATATTACACTATTATCCCACTGTTGGCTACTCCTTAAAATGATGGCAGCCCTCACCGAAAACCAGTGGCATATAAACATCTGTTTTCTCCTCTTCACAATCATCCTGTTAATATGTAGAGGGGTCCCTTGGGTTAGTGCATGTTCAAGTATTCACAGAAGCAGTAGAGATTGGTTGTAAAAGGGCATACTTTTATCTACTAAACTTCCCATACAGTGTAGGTTTTTGATTTAATGGACATCAAAGAATTACAACTGTGTATAGAGTGTTTAAGATGTAATATTTTATTTCTGAACCCCTTAGTGGCAGAGGTAAAAATAAAGGGGCACTGAAGAAGCTGTGAAATGCAACCATCTAGTGTTGTTTCAACAAGTTTCTGCTGAATATCAAACTTTACAGATAGTCCAGGGTATTCTTCAGGGATAATCGCTACCCCAACCTTTGCACTAATAGGCCCTATTTGGGAGACCTTAGTAGTGTCAGAGAAAGAGACAGGAACAATTACTCTTGTACTTCATTGTGAATGAACTGATAATTTTGCCTTCAATAAAATGAAATCAGAGAATCATGTTAGTAGTCAATCTTGTTCCAGCAGGTTATGACGGATGCACGCATCGCCGTTCGACTCATTCCAGGAAACTGTCCAGAATTCATTGTAGCATAAGGTATAAGAGATTACATATTTCAGAGGTCAGACTCAGTGCAAAGCTCTCAGTGATCCCCCTGTGGTGCAATTCATATTGAAATAAGAAAAGGGAAGCACCAAAAACACACTCCCCCCAAACCTGGTGTCAGTGAACAATATGCTAAGGTGATGTAAGTCTTCTCACAAGTTGTGGCTTATTATAGAGGCAACAAGTGCACTTGAAAACCCCTAATGTAATGCAACAAGGAGAGGTACATACTGTAATTAGAATAAGGTTGTGAGATGCCATTGCACAAAATAATGCCTTCTCCTAAACATATCTTCTGGCCAAGTATAGAATTTACCACCAGGGACATGGTTAATTTAACTTAGTGAAACCTCAAATGGGTGTTTATTTATGAGGGCATCTCACACCCACATGTAAATCATTCTGAAGGCCTTGTAATAGTGAAGGTTTCATCACAATGTGGCGGTAACTAAATACGCAGTCTAGCTGTTTTGCCTGGCTAGGCCATTCAGTTTACTTAATGTGGACATGCAATTTTTTCCTTTCATTTAATACAAAACAATGGTAACCCCAATGATTTAGGTATTATATAAATTTGTTAAGTGATTACCTTAATTACTATGATCAGTTGGGGACATAATAAATTCTACATTAAATCCTCTCAGATAAATGTGATATAGCCAATAAGTGGCCATATGGTCACAATACAAATTTGGTATTTAGTGTTATGAATAATCATCATGGTCTATTCTTTGTGATGAACTATTAAATGTTTGGAACTTTGGGGTCATAGTAGCAGAAATGAATGGTCAGTGTTTTTGTCACCAAGAACTGTTGTGTAAAGCTGTGGAAGCAACCGGAAGGCATATACAATTCATTCTAGCCTGAAACCGTAGGTGGGTATATCTGACTGCAGCCTCTCATCATTGAGCCAAATTACATGGGTGGATAGTTTGATCAAGTTCTGCGCATAGTTAAATACAATACTTGGCAAGTTGTCACTGCTACAAAAAGACCTGTTCATATTAATCGTTTGTAAGTGGATGCTTGTGACAGTCATAGGTACTCATGAAGACAGGTCTTTTGCACTGCACTGACCTTTCCCTACCTTTTTAATGTGTCTGAGATTCATTAGAAAAAATGAGCAGTGCTCAATCCTACTCTCTCACTCGAAGTACACCTGCCCCTCAACTCACCGAAGGAAGGAAGTGTTAGCACCATGTATTTTATACGTTATGACCTTTTTGACTGCCTCTAAGGTGATTTAAATAGTATGTTATCACAGCTGTATGACTTTCATGCACATGATATGAAATAGTAAGAGGTCCTCATTTCTACTGATCAGTCCCTCATGCAATCGAGTGTCCTACCCTCTATACTGCATAGGTGTAGATTCTTGGTTGAGACTATTACTATTATAGTGGACAATTTCACTTTGCAACTAATTCAGTAATACCACAAGTTGAACAAAATATACAACCTAGCCAAACCGGTATGGAGATTGATATGATTGCAGTCAATTGTTCAAAGTAATCCGAGGTTAATTTAACAAGATTGAAATTAGAAAGTCAGTTCATTTAAGAAGAGTCATGCTATAGCATTAGTGCTACTGCTGGAAAATGTTAACATCTGACTGCCAGTTCCTCCTACTTAAACACAAGCTTCTCCATGTTTGAACATTTCACACCCCAAATGGTTAAACAAGAAACCACAGCTATTTGTAATGAAAACTGCATCAGAACTCCACAATGTAATTTCTACTAAGAATCAAAACATTGTTATAATTTGTATGATACACTGTTAACACATTAGATGCTGTATGAAAGACCTGTGTTTTTGCCTGCAGGCAGCTTCAGCACAAACCATGGTCCTCATCCAGCTGCGCACCAACAACAGGTACTCCAATACCATATATTCACCTGGGCCCATTAATAATACATACACTCAAATTCACCTGGTTAGCCACTAGGAGGTGGTATTTATCACTGTTCAATAAGTTTTTTTCCATTTGGTCGATGAACCAAATTTGTTGGAACTAGTTGATGGTGACAATGTACATAACCTCTAAATGTAAACAATTTATCTATAATAATAAACAGACTCAGGAAGTTTTCAAAACCTTTATATGATGTTAAATGTGAGTGAACCATTCAATTGCACACCACGGACACCATCAATCATTAGGGAGGAAAAATCAATCAATTCAAATACTCTCATATATTTAATAGATTGACGTTGCTCAGAAAGAAGAGGACAGAGACAGCAGTACATAGGAAATATACAAATTTATAGTTACCACAGATGGTGTGAAGACCAACCCCCTGGCCAAAGGGCTGGTAACGGTCCCCGGGAAATCAGGGATAAATACTCCAGGACAGGAATCAGGACAGTGAGCCTCTCTAGACCGCCGAACACGCCGCACCCTTCTCTGACACTCTCTTCCTCCTCGAGATTCTTCCACCATCTTCTTTCTAATCAATTACTTTAGATCAGTAATTCTCTTCTTCAGTATCTCAGCACCATCAATAACTCCAACAGCATCTCCCCTCTCAGCATTCTCTCAGGATCATGCCAACCCAACTAACTAAACTACCTTACGTATACCTTTTGGGATTTATGTACCACCCCTTAAAGTTGCAATATCATAAAAATAAGATTTTCTGATTGGACAGGCAAGGGGCGTCTTGGTCATCATACCATGATGGCATAGAACTTTCCTTGTTCCCAAACCCACCCCCTTATTAATATGCATTTTATTTTTATTCCCAACCGAGTTTATTCACAGTTGTAACGATTTTAGCAATTATATTCATGTGTCTTCAGCTACTGTGCTTTGGACATCCGAGTTTCCCAGGGTTTAGCGGTGGTTTTCAATCAATCACTCGAGTGGTGGCAAGAAGGCCCAAAATACGAACTAATAAAAGGTTAAAAGAGAGAATATTAATTCAAGAAATAAATGATTTCACTGTATACCACCTACATCTACTCTATTCCCCTTTATTCCTTAATACTTTCCCTGCATTAGCTCTTTAGTAATAAAGCGTTTTCAAAATAGCAAAGCAGATGCCATGCATGTGGGTCTTGAAGACGCCATGTTAGTGCATTCTGCTCATGCGCGAGAAGTTCCCTCCAAAGCTATTACACGTCACGTTACGTAGATACAATTGATGCTTGCGCAGAAAAGTTTTCACTGTTAGATCTGCGTTTTCTAGTCCGCTATCCATATTAATGGTTAGTAAACACATAGGCAAGCTTCACTGTCTTATTTATGTAACTGAAGTGTGCAAGGATTAATCATGAAACAAAATTAATAATTCATGTTAATTAGTTAGACAAGTGAATTGATTCCGAGCAAGTCTCACATAAACAAGTCCTTGCTCCATCAATCTCCTCTCTGATGGCATCTTATGCCATCATAAACTACCCACCCTAAACAGATACCGACTTTTAGTATTCTCTAAGTTCCAATTCTGTTTCCACTTTTCCTTCTTTTTCATTGTTCTCAAAATATTTCATATCCTTATAAAGCTTGCCTTTGATTTCCTCCATCTCTATTTCATCGTTTTCCCTCTTTCGTTTCTTTCCTTTTTCATTTATTTTATATTTTCTCCTTCTTTTACAACACCTACACCAAATCATTATGGTTAATGCTATTAATGACACACCTACTAGGGGCAAAATTATTTGACCAAAAAGACTTTCCCCTATATTAGTAAATCAAGTCCCTATTGAAGTTACGCTTTTTGTTATTCTCTCCAACACACTGTCAACCCCCAGTGGTTTCAACATTTCATGAAATTTTGTAATATTCTTTAAGTACCCTTTAATTTCTCTACTTCTGTCAGGAATGTAAGTGCAACAATGTTGAACTTTCAGCATTCCATAGACTCCGCCCCCTTTTGCTAATAGGCTATCAAGTGCAAGACGATTTTGTAAAACCATTGATCTGATCGCAACCCTTTCTGTATTGATCATCAAGAAACCTCCAGCAGTATCAGTCGATAGACGATCAACTACTGTTGATAACTGACAGATTCTACGTGAATTTAATATGACACCCACTGAAGGTATTAGTGCACTAAATATATCACCTACAATTTCTGAAAAACTAGCCCTCTTTGTTCGTGTTAGTTCATTAGAGTTTTCATTGCTTCCAGTGATTCTTTTTATATGGTAGATTTTCGGAAATACAATCCCCAGGTAGCAGCTTCCATACCATTGTACAGGTAGCTTAAAATAAGCATCATTACCACACACATAATAAATCCCAGGAAATACAGAATCAGTTATCCCTTTTAGTCCCCAACCTCCCAAAATTAGGAAGTTATGTTCACATTCACTGGAACCAATAAATATGTTATTGTAATCTGTTTTTAATCTATGAATGCAGATCTTCCCTTTCTTTACAAAGTCCAGGGACATCGCAGCATGAGCCTTGCCAGCGGTATAAATTCCCTCCCTTTCAGCCCATGTTGGAACATGAGTTTTCTGTTCAACAGCTTTCCTTTGGAAGTCCTGCCTTCTTTCCTTCAACTAAATTCAGGAATATATTTCCTCTTCACATAATGTACATGTTAAATTGTTTTCGTGTGCCTTAAATAGATCTATAGACTTCATTGTCAGGAAGAATTCACCCATGAACTGTGCATTCTGAGCACTAAGTACTTGATTCATGTTCCCTCGAATAGGAAGTTCTGAAAATAATACATCTAAGTTTGAATAATAATACTGTAATTTCCCTGTTGCATAAAACAGACTTGTTAATACACTACATGATATACCATATGTCAAAGGTATGTGGTGATATGTGACCCCCCCTCTGACACTGACACCGGTAACTTCATACAAACATAACAATCACTAACTTCCATTGTGTCAACCTATTCTATTAATAATTTTGTGAAGACATTTAATGATGTGTCATTATCTGTCACTGTGTGATGGAATTCTATCTCATCTGCTGCTTGTAATTCTACCCTATCTCCCTTATGTGTAGCTGTATTCTCATTAGTACTTGTGTCATTTTTCTTGTCTGTGGTCATGAGTAATGGAACTGCTATTGTTAAAAATAACCATTTTAGTATCACTATTATAATACTACATATGAATGCTTTACAACATCTCTGTACACAATTTTGTTTCGGTTGATCAGTAACTCTGTTTCTTGCCATTTTAATCCGAGAAATTAATTTCTCCTCTTACTTTAGCACCCAGAATTTTCAGAATTTAATTTAATCGAATCTCACTCTTTTTCCGGAGTAGGATTCTGATTTTCAGATTCCTCTCTTATGTCCAGTTTTTCAAACTCTTCCAATATAATGTAGGTCCATTCAGGGCCTTGATACTTATTGTTCAGAGTTTTCAATCTCTGACTACTTCTTAAATTTCTCTCTTTCTTTTGACTTGTCCAGGTTTGACTTGAGATTTAATTCGCTTTTCAATTATCCTTTTCAGAACATATCTCAGTCTTTTCACTCCTCCTGGCCAGTTGTCACCCTTTCTGGCTCTTTTTATTTGTACTGCACTTTCACCCTCTTGATCTTTATTCAGTGTTCTTTTATTATTACAGAGGTTTGGCACAATTGGTTCTGTTTCAGTTGACTCACTCTCTATCTGTTCCTGTTCAGGTCTCCTATTTATTATCTCATCCGCCTGAACATGTTCTTCTTCCTCTAACTGGTCCTGTTTGGGACTGTTTTTAGTTTGACCTTCTTCTTCGCAAACTTGTTCTTCTTTTCCTAACTGGTCCGGATCAGGTCTTATTGCAAGTTGCTTGGCTGCCACCCAACCGTGTTCATCTTCTCCTAACTGTCCCTCCTCAGAATTGGAAATAGTTTCAGTTTCATTTACCTGAGGAATTTCATCTTTCCCCGTCTGTTCCTGCTCAGATTCTGGATTTGCTTCATTCTCTTCTTCCTGAGTTTGTTCTTCTACACCTATCTGGTCCTCTCTATCGTCCTGTCTGTCTAATCTTGTTTGGCTTCTTGTTTGGACAATTACTTCGGGTATATCAAATTCAGGCATCCATCCCTCCTGACTTGTGCTTGGTTGTTCCAAGTCTACTATTTCAGAAACCAACTCTCTAGATTTTTTGACTTCACAACCTTCAGCTACTTCAACTGTTTCAGTAGGTTGTTCAGTCCCAGAAGGGGCTGGTACTCGTTTGGTATGACTAGCATGAATCCAATTGGGTAATCCTTCACACTTTACTGCAGTGGTTCATAACCAGTATAACTTGATGAGGATCATCCCACCTCGGTGCTAGGCACATTTTCCCGGCGTGTTCCTTCACTACCACCCAGTCTCAAGGATTCAAATCATGCGCTTGCGTTGGCTGCCTGGCAAATGTGTCTTCTCCAACCTGGTGAGAGACAGAACACACTAGGTCAGCAAATCCTTTGCAATAGTCCAATACCAAATCATCATTTATACTCATTAATTTATTTCCAGGAATAAATGCTTGTCTCTTTGCCCTTCCCATGATGATTTTGTGGGGACTTAGTCCGGTTTTCATGTCAGGAATATTTCGGAGTCCCATCAACACAAGAGCCAATGCATCTGGTCATGACAATGATGTGGATGCACACACTTTAGCCAGTCTCGATTTGATTGTGCCATTCATTTGTTCAACCACTCCAGAAGATTCCAGGCGGTATGCACAATGCAGTTTCTGATCAATTTTGAATGCATCCCATATTAATCGAATTACCTCATTGTTAAAATGAGGTCCTCTATCCGATTCCAAAGTAACTGGGAAACCAAAACGTGGGATGAGTTCTCTCAATAATAGCTTGGCAACTGTGAGACCATCATTTCTCCTAGTGGGATATGCCTCCACCCACCGTGAAAACAAACACACTACAACAAGGACATATTTCAGTCCTTTACATGGAGGTAACTCAATGAAATCTATTTGTAGTCTCACAAATGGACCTTTGGCCTTTCCAATTTTTCCCCAACTGACGACTGTCTTCCTGCCTGGATTTTGCTGTTGACAAATTAAGCATCTCTGGCAAAGGCTCTCAGCGAACACCCTGAACTTTGGATTATACCAATTTTGTCTTAAAAGTCTAGTCATGGCATCCCTGCCTACGTGTGTGTCACCATGATACAATCAGGCCATTGGTGAAAGTAAGCAGTCTGGCATAACTGGTCTACCATCATCTTCTGCTCTCCTGGTGCAACCTGCCCTTAACCAGATTTCCTTTTCGCTCACCTCAACCTCATCCTGTAACTGCCTCACCTCTTCCCATGTTTCTTGAGCTGAGAAAAACATAAGTTGGCATCAGTTTTCACTTGTTTCAATTTTTCGATTCAGTGCCATATTCGTTTTTGCACAATATTTAGCAATTTGGTCAGCATATCTGTTACCGGCTGTCACATAGTCATTTCCTGACTGGTGAGCAGCACACTTGACCACTGCTACTTCTTTTGGCAACTGAATTGCTTCCAATAGCTCTTTCGCAATTTTCCCATTTCTTATTAGAGAGCCTGAAGAAGTCAGAAATCCCCTCTGCAGCCAAATCTGGCCATAGTCGTGCACAATTCCAAAACCATATTGACTGTTAGTATATATGGTTATCCTCCTATTTTTCTTAAATTTGCATGCTTTAATCAAAGCCATCAATTCAGCTACTAGTGCAGACTTTACTCCTGGTAAATGGGATGATTCAATTACACCTGAAATTTTACAAACTGAATAGGCAGCATTAAGTCCTCCTCCCTCAATTCTTAGGCACGGGTCATCTAGAAATAGCTCGTGATCTGGGTCTTTTAGGGGCTCTTCTCTGATGTCAGGCCGGGCCTTTGTACATAGCTCTGTCACATCAGGGAAATCATGATCTATCTCATCCATCACTTCTTCCCAGGTGTGATTTTGGCAGTAGAGTTGTGGGGTTTAATATTGTACATCTCACTACTGTCACGTTTTCTGCTCCCAGAATCACTCTTTCATACTTAGTCTTCTGACTGGGAGTAAGATGCTGAGTTCGAGTTCTGGTTAGAAGAATTTCAACTGAATGTGGGACAAAAACTTTAACAGTATGTCCCATCACAATGAGTTCACTTTGTTCTAAGCCCATACAGGTAGCAACAACTGCCTTTAAGCAGACAGGTAGAGCTGATGCTATGGGGTCTAGAGTAGCAGAAAAATATGCTACTGGACGTCTGCTCAATCCATGTTTTTGGGTCAAAACTGAAAGTGCACAATTTTCACTTTCACAACAGAACAATGCAAATTCTTTCATATAGTCAGGCATGCCTAAAGCAGGGGCCTCACACAAATAGTCTCGTAATCTCATAAAAGCTTCAATGCATTCATCAGTCCAAACAATTGGGACATTTGTGCATTTTTTGAGTCATTTGGATTAATGGTTTTGCAACAAGGAGAACCCCATAATCCATTGCCTAAAATATCCAACTACTCCAGAAACATTCTCATTTCTCTTTGAATGTGAGGTAGCGCATCTGTTTTATTATTTTTATTCTTTCTGTGGTTACTTTTCTGACTCCTCTTTCTAAGGTGTGACCCAAGTATTTTACTCCTTGTTTACAAAATTGCAATTTTTCAGGATATTTGTGTCTTCCTTCTGCCAAATGGTTCAGCAAGGCAATTGAGTCAGTAACACAGTCCTCGCGAGTCTCTGAGGTGACCAGCAGGTCATCAAAATACTGCACCAGGAATGACTTTTGGGGCATGACTAGTGTTTCTAAACACTTTTTCAAGATCTGATTAAAGACTGAGGGACTCTCAGTATACCCTTGAGGAACTTGGCACCTTAACAAGATACGGTCATCAAACTTAAAGGCAAACAGATACTGACTATCTGGATGCAAAGGAATAGAGAAAAAGGCATGGCATAAATCAATTGCTGTAAACCAGCCTGCATTCCAGGGTATCTGATATAAAATCACTGCAGGGTTTGGTACTACTGGACAACAAGGCACCACAATTTTATTTATTTTCCGTAAATCCTGCACAACTCTGTATTTTCCATTAGGCTTTTTAATTCCTATTACGGGCGAATTACGAGGGCTGCTCATTATTTCTTTTAAAATGCCTTGCTCAATCATTCGTTCTATTTCTAAAGCAACTCCTATTTTAACTTCTGGACTCATCTTATATTGTCACCTTCTTGCTCATTATTTCTTTTAAAATGCCTTGCTCAATCATTCGTTCTACTTCTAAAGCAACTCCTACTTTAACTTCTGGACTCATCTTATATTGTCACTTTCTTTCACAGTTACTTTCATAGGATCTACATTTGCCATTAATCCGATTTCTTTATCTGTAAAGTGCCACACTTCTGGGTTCACTGTAGCTCTCAACTCTTCTGGTAATTCATTTGAGGTCATTAAAGAAAACATTTCATTCACTTCAGTACCTTGCTTTGCTAACATTATTTTATAAACAATATCTTCATCAGGGGTTTGGAAAGCAATACCATCTGGTGTGCAATAGATTGTGCAGTTCATCTTGCACAGCAGGTCTCTACCTAATAAATTTACAGGACTAGAATCACAAACAATACATCGATGCACATCTTTGAAGTTACAAATATGCACCTCCATTGGCCTTGTAAGTGGGCTTTTCATTTGTTGGTTTGAAACACCAACGACTTGGATACTATCTCCCGAGAAGGGTAGGTTTGGGATGACTGCTGTTCTCACAGTAGAACAGGTAGCACCAGTGTCCAAAAGAAAAGTGAGATAATTACCTTCCATTTTCCCATCAATAAATGGACCGGTCTGATCTACCGGCAAGGATGCGAAAAGTACGCACTCCTCTTCCTCCCCTCTCAGGCACCGTCAATCGTCAGAGTCACTGTCAGTACTTTTCAAAAGATATTTTGAAATCACAGAATTTTTCTTACCACTTCCTCCTGGAAATCTGGCATTCGTGTGGTGCTTTTGAGGGCTCACAAAGTTTAGCATAGGAGCTGGAGGCACCTGATACTGTGGATTAACTACCTGCTGTGGCTGATTCACAACCCCTTCAGTCTGCGTCTGTGGGTTTAAATTTTGATTTGGCCCATTATTATTCTGAATATTCAGACACTCATTTCTCCATTGCCCAAGCTTTCCACATCCATAACATGGAAACTTCTTTTTCGCATCCTCTCTATTCATTCATCCTCTCAATTTACCACCATTCATTCCCTGATCACTATGGTTCAACCCTTTGTCAGTTTCTGAATTTAATTTTAATTCCTGCTGTTCGGCTAATTTCACTTGTGCCCACATCATTTTCTCTTTTAACTTTTTAAGTCTGGCTTCAATATCGTCGCCACAATATTTGGCGTACTCTAAAATATCATAAATGCTTTTGCTCTGCTAGCAAAGCATATGCTGCTGAATCATTTTACTAATCTCTGGTTTCAAGCCATACACAAACCGATACACTAAATGTCCCTTGTCCTTATCGCCAATATTTTCAAAACCACTGTACTGCTTAAACACCTGTAACAGCCTCTCAAAATAGGCATGTACGGATTCATTTGATTCTTGAGTTGCCCTGTCTATCTTTACCCAATCTGTCTCTTTTGGGGAATTTTCCCTATTAAGAAAGTAATCACTTGGTGATACTTTTTCATCACATCATCTGAGGGTGCTCCTGTTTTTGCATCTCTTGGATACTCCTCACTTGGCCAATCAACTGTGATTTTACACTCTGTCCACCAATCTGCAGGTACCACAATGTCAAACAAACCATCCAGGTCCTTCAACAAAACCTTCGACACCTTCACGAACCTCTCAACCTGCTTGTACCACTCCACAGGTTTTTCTCTCAATTTCGGAAAATCATTTGCAAATGACAAAATATCCTGTCTACTCCACGGGACATGAACATATCCACCACCAGGTACTTCTCTCATGGGACACAACCGCTCTACCTTTTTTGTGTCTTACAACAAGAAAGCAGATGTTGATGCTTCCCTAGCCTTTGGTTCCTCTTTCTTTTTAGTCCACCTAGTTTTCCATTTGTCCATATCGCCCCACTTCTGCAAGATGTTCATTAGTTCTTTTACTTGTAATTTTCTACCAGACACATTCATGTTTTCCAAATCCTTATCTGTGAATTACACTCGATAGGGCTTTTGAAGTGCCTTAGATTTCCCTATGTCTATTCCAATTTCTGCAGCTGTTTTCATCAATTTTTCACGATACACCTTTGCATTTCGAGTAATACTCCTACACACAAACAACAATTCTTCTTCATTATAATCATTCAATCTTCCTAACCCCACATTTCCAGCAATCATTTTCTCTAACTCCACTTTCAATTTATAAATATCTAAAATCTTTGGGACTGAACTACTTCTCTCTATTCCCTGTAACCACCTTTCCAAATCTTCTGGAGTGACCGCTGTTGTTCTCTTAATGATTGGAGGTGTCACTGTCCCTCTTTCCCTCCCATGATCAGGTAAACTTCTTTTTGGGGTTCCAATTACTGGCTCTCCTATAGGGAGAGCCATTAATGAAAGGACTGAACTGCACTCACTGGCATGATCTTCCTTATTTATTATTTCTGTTATAGAATTGCTCACTGGGGCAGGTACATTTTGAGAATTTTGAGCATTCGCTTTATTCCCAAATAATGGTATAACAGCACCTGTAATTACAGGTACTGATAAGGCATTTGCGGGCAAGTTCAATTGATTTATTCTCTGTATCAATTCTTCTCTATTTTTGTTCAGTGCCTCAATTTCTTTCTCTTGTAGTACTCTATCTAGTGAATTATCATGTAAAATTTGCGGAACTAAAGGAGTTCCTAATACTGGGGCACTTGGGGTGACTATTCTGTTGAGTCCTTCCTGATATGGGGGAAGGATTTTCAGTTAAAATATCCTCTAAAAAGTCATCCTCTGATTCACCATACCCTGTCACACTAATGTGCTTGGTTTTTCTTTACACTTACTTCCTGTCTGTTCTTCAGCCATCAACACTGGATATAACCCATCTGATATCATTGCTCTTCACCATTGCTTCATCTGATCTTCTTGTGATCCATTCATATATCTGGGAAAAAATCCTTTCATTCTCCCTCTTCCATGCTGCTCTCTTTCACATGATTCAGTCCCCCATTCTTCTAAAGCTTCATACTGAGTTAATCTAGGTCTTGGTTCTAAATCATTCATTCTCCTTCTTAAATTCTGAAGAACTCTCCCATTAAAGTACCATATTCTGGGAAAGCTAAGACTCCATCATCTTTGGTGTAATTTACCCAATATTCCAACCATACACCGGTATGATAACCTCTCTCCATCATCATGAATGAAGCAGGTGTTTTTGGTGGAGGGATAAGAATTCCTTCTCTAGTCAATACTGGCTTGTCTTTCTTAAAGAAATTCTTAATTCTTTTTATTAACAACATTTTTCTCTCTTCTCTATACATTTTGGGTAAATATCGATGTATAAAATTGTATACTGCAAATCCGAAAAATCTTCTGTCCGAGCGATTCCCTATAATAGCCTTTTCCCAATTTCGCATATAATTTTTCTTTTGTCCAATCCAAAGTAACTTCTATTTTCCTCACCAATCAAACTCGGGCTCACACTCGTAGCCTTTTTGTGACATCAGTCTCACTCCCTACTACTGACCCCTCCTTTACAATCTGCGTTTGTCACACACGTCCACTGTTTCCACCAATCCCAGCGCGGCACACTGTGATGTCAGTGTAACTCCTGTGACTGACCCTCCCTTCACAAGGTAAGACGACAACTTTTCACAATACTTTTCATTAAATTCTTTGTTAGTAACAGCATAAAAACATTTGCTATTCTGCCTGTTCCACTAAACAAAGGATAGATTTAATTCCACTGCGAGTAACACATTCCGCTTACTCTTCACAAAGTAAGAACTTCCGTTTACTCTTCATACACTGCGAGCAAAACTTACCCCTCACCCTTCATTGAGCAAAGTCTTCCGTTTTACTCTTCACTCAAGCTCAGAAGAACCTGCTACTCCTTCGGTGTTACCCTTTCTAGGTTATGCAAGACCAAAGTTTCACTAGCAAACTCTTTTGCTGTCACTCAAGCTCGGACTAAAGTTTCACCAGCGAACTGCTATCAATCACTGTCACTTTTTCACAGAAAATAGTCCCTAATCGAACACTGCCAGCCCTACATAGCTTCTCAGTGCTATTCCAACAGACGAGTAACCTCAGAGCAATGTGGATAATTCCACCACCCGCTATTCCTTCCCGGGAGTTCCAGGTACCACTGTACCCGTGATTCCACACATCATAAAACGCTACACGAACGGATCTGTTAAAACATAAATTAATAATCAATACTCATCACCAAACTAATCAATAATAACCATACCCTGCTACCAGAAAACTGATCCAGTGGTGCACCAACAACACGTACTCCAATACCATATATTCACCTGGGCCCATCAATAACACATACACTCAAATTCACCTGGTTAGCCGCTGGGGGGTGTTGTTTATCACTGATTAATAAGTTCTTTCCATTTGGTCGATGAACCAACTTAGTTGGAACTAGTTGATGGTGACGATGTACATAACCTCTAAATGTAAACAATTCATCTATAATAATAAACAGACTCAGGAAGTTTTCAAAACTGTTATATAATGTTAAATGTGAGTGAACCATTCAATTGCACATCACGTACACCATCAATAATTAGGGAGGAAAAATCAATCAATTCAAATACTCTCATAAGAAGAAATTGAAAGGTCCACACACTGTGCATATGCTCACTCACTGTGGACAGTGCAGAAGAGAAACATGGTAAGTCAATCACTACTCTGTATATCCGAATTACACAGTCACCAGTACATTCTGTGACCAGTGTGCACTGTCTCATGCACACGTTCTTCTAAAAAAGGTGCATTGTTCCCTTTCGCATTGTAGCTCAATGAATAATCTGCACCCACATACCATGAAACCCACTTGAATTTGGAATCATAAATAAAAATTGTACTGGCAACATTGGATACCTGGCATGTATTCATAGACAATTACTAAAAATAACACACATCAGAAACTACAGCATGGAGAACTGTGAATTCTAGATTATAAATTGTGACCCCACTCTAAGACTTACTTATTCCTTCCTGTTAATATAAAGAACACCACCCAGCAAAACACATTTTTAAGTTGTCTTACACGATCCAGTTCCCAAAACCTTTCTGAACCATTCCAATGTATACATTAAAGGAAACTTACATGTGACTGGACAAGGATAATCAAACTACAGCTATCACAACCAAGCTTGAGGCCTTTAATCACCAACAAATTGTTTTTGCCAAACTCAAGCCACTGGACACACTCTGGGTGCCTTACTTTCTCCTTGGGGACAGGCCGCAGTGCCTGATAACTCCTCAGTATTCTGGATAGCCACCTACCTGAGAACCTACAGTTGGCCGACAGAAGCCGAGTCAGGTGTCAGATCACGTGATCGGGAGCGGAGCGGAGCAAACGACGGCAGCGGCAGCGGCAGCAAGCGACAGAGCGGCGGGGATCAAGCGAAAAAAAACGAGCGCGTTAAGCGCTGAGGGACGGGAACTGGGGACATCGTCGAGACCAGCGGGCGTTTTGGGTAAGTGTGAGCGGAGAAATCTGCGGGGAAATTCGAGGCCGCTAACCGCTCCTCCCCTCCCCGCTCCTTCTCGTAGTCCCTGCAGTCCCCTTCCAGCACATCCCGGCTCGGTTTGGTTTGACTCTAGTCCATCTGTTTTACTCAGCAGGTTGCTGTTTGAAGGGCAAGCCTGGAAAGACTCTCGCTGGTCTCTCGTTGGGAAAACCCCGCTGGGGGTTGTATGATACCACTTGATATCACCCGTGATTGGTCAGAGTGCAGGGTACGAGCGTCTGCATTCCAATAGTCAGTTGCAGTAAGCGCGTGCCCTAGGCGTTTTGGGGAGCCTAGTTGTGCTTTTGAGTGCCCCATTGTTTTGTGTCTTTTGTGCCTAAAGGACCTGAGATTGGTCTGTTCAGTTCAGTTCATCGCCTCTGAGAGAGGGGGAGGATCCCTGAGCTTTGAGGAAAAGTTTGTTGAACTGATTATTGATTATTGTGGGAAATGCTGTGAATGCCAAGGTAAAGGTAAAAGGAAAAAGGCAAAAGGTGAGCCTTTTTTGGGCATTGGCTCATCTCTTTTGCAATAACAGTGTAACTAGCAGCCGACGTTCTTCTGCAGCAGCAGTCTTCCCTACAGTTTATCTTGGCTTCAAAATAAGATCATAATAAGTAAAAGGTTCTTGACCTCTGCTTACTGCCTCTTGCCTTTTGTATGTCCTATTGAAAGGAGTTTCCGAAATCAGACCATTGTGGTTAATAAGTAGCGCACTAGGCTCTTGGCCATTGTAGCACTGACCACGTGCTATACTTCTAGCTCTTGACTTTG